>NW_015388093.1:193935-291848 GCF_001527695.2 Protobothrops mucrosquamatus | reverse complement strand
TACAGGCCGATGGGAGGTAATCTGTGGCAGAAGGCGGTCTCGAAGGTATCCCGGTCCGCTGCCATGGAGCGCCTTAAAGATGATAGTCAGCACCTTGAAGCGCACCCGGAAGGCCACCGGCAGCCAATGCAGCTCGCGCACAGATGGGCTCCAGAACGAGTCCGAAAGCTCGGAAGACAAAACCTCTGGTCCCAGGGACCGACCCAGACTGGATCCTACAACATTATCTTGGGACACGTATATTCGCCTTCAT
Source organism: Protobothrops mucrosquamatus (assembly GCF_001527695.2). Lineage (NCBI taxonomy): Eukaryota > Metazoa > Chordata > Lepidosauria > Squamata > Viperidae > Protobothrops > Protobothrops mucrosquamatus. Next base: position 291,595 of record NW_015388093.1, on the reverse strand, counting down.
TCGTGACTTTCAACTCTGATGTTTAATCCAAACAAGATACAGGCAGCCTTAAAATTTATCCTCAGATTTGAGGCAGCCTGGAACAGAATGCTCCTGAGTCTTGTTCTGGAAAGTTCTACTACCTTGAGATGTAGGAATATAGAACCTTTTAAAAGTAAAGGAAATGGACTAACAGATCTCCTACAGGACACAAAAGCTTACCTGGCAGCATATGAGAATGAGATCCTCTTCCTCTGTCTTGGGGGGACTATCCAGTTTCATTTGATTCAGTTTATTTGTCTGAGCTGAGAGATCATTTTTCTGAGAGCATGTCCCTCGACTGTGCCGCAATCTTGACATATTTGTTTCCATGAGGCGTTTCTGCAAAATGTTGTGTGGTTGCTTAAAAAAAATTCAGGGCATGGGAGAAAACACAGGTAAAGCAAAGCCAGATTGTAGCACTTGGCAGTCATTTAAAGTTTCAAAGATCCAATGTTTAAAAATCTATGTAGCAATCAAAAATATTCCATTAGGTACCAATCAGTAGTGATTAATTAGTAATGGATTGTTGTCAGCATCTAAATTTAAGTTGTATTTTATAGAGACAAAGCAGTAACCATTACATTTATACTGTAATAATTAAATAAAAACATTTGTGCCTAAGTCAGTTATGAGTCAATTTCCAATACATAAATCTAATTCATTTTACCATGTCACCATAATTTAATTTTAACTATTTTAATATATATCCCATTAGAGGCTGGGTGCACTTAACAGATTAAGCCAAAACCAGACAAGCATATGATGTCTTAAGATAAAAGAGATCCTTCCCTGAGATAAGGAATCATCTTCTCACTCAGTCTTGCTTTTTAAAAATGGTCAAAGATTTCAACGAAGTATGTGAGAGAGCACTCAATTTTTTTTAAACCTGTGTCAACTTGCTCTTGCCCATAATGTAGAAATTGATAGAACAATTGGTAGAGAAGCTTGACATTCTTTGTTCTGTTCTGCATCCTGAACAGCTGGCAAAACTACACACAAGTCACTGTTTTTGTGTGTTAGTGTTTTGTGCTTTCAAGTCAGTTCTGACTCCTGGCTACTGCCTGGATAAAGTCATTCTGATAGTCATTTGCTGCTGCGTTCTACCTAGAACTGAGAGTAAGTAAATGGCCCAAGGTCACCCAGCTGGCTTTGTCCCTAAGGCAGGAATAGAATTCGCAGCCTTCTAGTTTCTCAGTGTGCCCTTTTAACCATTACACTAAACTGGGTCTCTTATAACAGCTCGGCACAAAAATAATTTCAGATGGTGTTGCTGCTTTTGCAGCTTAGTCTGATAAGCTGCTACACCTTCAGAAATGTTTTTCTTTCTGAAAATACCATTCAGGGACACTGGAAAGTCTCCTCCCAGTTCAATGATTTTCTTATGTTTTGCAGGAAAAAGGAACTTATTTTCAAGACATAATGCCATGTCTGAGAAATAAATCCATCTGAAATGCTACAAATTTGCTGACACTGTGGACTAGGAGAGTTGATGCTTCTAACACCCATTAAACTCGGCCATTCACCATGAATTATGCAATCTGTTGCTAAAAATAGAGAGAACAACACATTGTCATCAGCCAACTTGATTCAGTGGCCAGCCCCTGAGCTATAACAACATAAATGGAATAAAATAGCTATCCCTGCCTCTTCCTATGTTTTCAGTATAAGCGCTGTGCTCTTTCTGGCTGTTTTGAAAAAAAAAATGAGAGGGATGAGGGAAAGGAAAACTCCCTGACAATCCAAGTACAGTTTTCCTGTATAAACCTATACATCTACTACAATTTGTGCTGGTGGCATGACACTGTCATTTTGAGGAAAGAGAAGAGAAACTGGAAAATGGAATGAGACAACAGTTCAACACATCCTGGTTATATAAACAGAGAAAACTCAAAGCAGGCACTTTATTACAAGAATTAGAAAATGATTAGAATTATTAGGTTTGTTGATAAAGTTGCCTGGGAAACTTATTAAAGAATTCTGAGTTCCAAAAATGAGAGGTATAGTGAAGCAATATGGGAAAATAGCCCCCTGTTAAGCCTCACTGAGCTCCAGTGTTGTAAACTGCAGAAAAGAAGTTGTGTTAGAGCAGAAAGAAAATCAGTTCAGTCACTAAAGGATGATGGTGAGTGATCAGACAATATTGAAATGGGATCTTCCTATTTTCCCATAAGATTGGCTTCCTGTAGCTATAATGTTTGTTCCTACTATTAAAAAAAATAGCCTGTTTTTTATTTAATTTAAATTCCTCCCATTTTTATTTTATAACCAACTCAAGGCAGCAGCGCAAATACATAATGCTCCTTCCTCTTCTTACTTTCTTCAGGACCACAATTCTGTGAAATGGGTTGCACTGAGAGAGAGTGGCTGGCCCAAGGTCACCCAGCTGGCTTTCATGCCTAAGACAGGACTAGAACTCACAGTTTCCTGGTTTCTAGCCTGGTGCCTTAACCACTAGACCAAAGTGGTTCTACCTAACTTATATGACCTGAACAGGAATAGCATTATGATGCTAAAGTCATTAACAAGAAACTACAGACTTAATTCAATTTACTTCCAACTAAATCAATAATCAAACATACCCTGAAGTAATGTATGTAAAAACTAGTTGTGCTTTATGCCAATTAATCAATCAGAATAGACCTGGAAGGGACCTTGGGGGTCTAGTCCAGCCCACTGCTCATGCAGGAGACCCTATACCATTTCAGACAAGTGACTGTCCAGTCAGTCTCTTCAAAAAAACTAACCCAGTGATGAAGCACCCACAACTTCTGAAGGCAAGCTGTTCCACAGATTGTTTTGAATTGTCTGATCCCTACTCAATAGTTCCTTATACTTGGAGACCAAGCCATAGACCACGTATGGTAGCCAGCAACTCATCATTTTGATAGAGATGGATATTTCAAATTGCATAATGGGGAATAATGGTGATTTTAATAGATGGGTGAAAGTTTATGGGAAAGAATAAATGCTGTGAACATGAGTATTGGTTCAAGATTGATATATATTCTAAGATGATATCTATGTTAATTCTACTTAAACAAATTACTAAATTAATGATTAATTTTTTTGGAAAGCTCAAACTCCAAGCTTTCCTTTTCAAACATAATGTAAAAATATATATTTTTAAAAAATAACCTATATTACCATTCACTTTTATTGACAATTAAAAAGAGAATATATATTGATAACATGCAGGACTTGAAAGTGGAGTTTCACAAGCTTAAGAAATGTTGATATATTTCTTTTGATTTTAAAATAAGATTAATTCATAAAAAATCTTTTTGTAGGTTTATTAGACTCTTCAAAGGTTGTTTAGAAAGTCTACACAATTTCCGATGTTGGAGATGTAATACCTTTGAGGTGTTTACATAACATGGTCATGTCCCTTGTTAACTTATTAACTGGATATTCTTGCTATAGTAATTTTTTGGGGAAGAAAAGAAAGTTTAAGGATGCCCATGTGTTTAAACATAAAAATTATGTTTAAACAGTTTATCTATTTATTAAAATTTCTGGATTTATTATAATCAAAAGGTTCTTTTGATGAAATGTGTCTGCTCTCAGATTCTGAATTGGTGGTCTATCAATAGAGGAAAAACCAGGCAATATGATTCCCTGTGGTCAAGATTCAATCTGCTGTTTAAAAGTTGTGTCATGGCAATTTTTCTATAAATGTTATTAGTATTGTATTATTTGATTTACTATTTGTCTTTTCTCTTGTTTGTTAGGTTGTTTTATATGGTGCATCTCTCTCTCTCTCTCTCTCTCTCTCTCTCTCTCTGTGTGTGTGTGTGTGTGTGTGTGTGTGTGTGTGAGAGAGAGAGAGAGAGAGAGAGAGAGAGAATATCTGTGTATGTACACATATAGTGTACATGCTGTTTTATTTGTATTCACAAGTTTTGCATTTTTTCTTGGTGTAATTCAATATTAAAACATATTTTAAAAAATAAAAAAGACACCAAGGATCTCATTTCAGATCTCAATGCACTCAAGATCCAGCTGTCAAAATTCTACGACAAAACACAGAATTTCAGAGAATTTCAGTCTTTCTTATCTCATGATGTTCATGCATCTACATCTTCCACTGGTAATATACAGGAGCAAGCTAGAAGGTCATGGTTCCCTTTCCAAATTGTGAAACCACACATAGGAAATTGAGGGAAGGAGAAAGAAAAGAAAAAAGAAAGGATGGAAAGGAAGGAATCCTTGCCTAATTTTCAGCTGATGTAAACTAAGGAAATTATGTAACACTTAGAAGGCAAAAACATAATTCAAAACAATGAAGTCCTAAAAGATTATGCTTAATCACAGCCTTGCACTTGGATAGAGGAAAAATCAAATGCACAGGTACAGAATTAGGAAGACCTGATCTGGCAGCAGTATGTGGAAAAAGGATTGAAGAGTCTCAGTGGACCACAGCTGACTAGTAATAAACAATGCAATGAGGCAGCTACAAAGGTTAATGCATTTTTGACAGAACATTTAATAGAAGGATAACATAGAAGGATAAAGACTGTGGGAGATGACTCCACTGCCGGTATTGGTTAGTAGACCATCCTTGAAAGACTAGTGTCCAGTCCTACGTAATATCCAGTCATGTGGATAAGCTAGACTGGTTTCAGACATAAACTTCCAGAAAATAAGACACATGAAAACAAAACCATAAGAAAAAAAGAGCTGGCTATGTTTACTTTTCAAGAGCAAAGATTTAACGGAGACCTGGCAGTTTCTATAAACAACTATTCAAAATGAAGCAAATCTGAAAGTGAGGCACAGAGATGTGACAATAGGTTGAAATTAAAGGAGATTTGTGCTGAATATCTGGATGAATTTCCTGATGTTAAGTATGGCTTAGAAGAGTCTACCCAGGACACTGATAGACTCCTATTTGCTAGAGGTTTTCAAACCAGAAGCTGGGTGGTCACCTGTCAAGATATGATTTAATGGATTTTTAATTCAGAAGAGGATTGGACCATATGATCTACAACCTGGAGAATCAGAACATCCACATTATACAAATTAGGCATGGGACGTATGTGGCCTCAGTAAAGAATTTTCTTTTAAATGCTTTAGTGACCTGCACATGTATAATATGCATTGTAATGATACCTGTCTATTTTCAGCAATGCTTACTTTTGAGTAAAGACTATAGAAAGGGAGCATTCTTCAAGTATCTGAAAGGATATAATACCTCTCAAATGGAAGGTTACTTTGTCTCATCCTACAGAGCAAGAGATAGAACAATGGATGTAAATTACTGAAAAGAAATTTCAGAGTGAAATCCAAAGAGAGCTGGGGAATTCCTTATCATTGGTCATATTAAAGCAGTGATTGGACAGCTCTCTAAAGCAAGCTTCGCCCCAGCATTTATTTCAGGTTTACAAGGATACCAGATATTTGCAGAAATGGGCCTATTTAGTTATTTGCAGCATTTACAGAAAAAAGAGAATTTGCCCTTTTTGGTTAATAGATGAGCACAGAGCTTTCTTAATTTATAAGTATTCACCTTCTAGCCATCAAGAGTATTCTAACATGTTTTTTGGGTTGCATAACAACAAAAAATCCCGTGTGTCTGTTTATTCATCCATCCAATCCATCTTATTTTTTTGTATTCCTATTATAGTGACTAGCCACAAAACTCCTATCCAGTTATGCATTTCAGCCACTACTGTAATATCCAACCCTCCTGCACAGCTGCTTGTGCGAAAATATTCATTCCTTTAAAATGGGCGTTGTCTTACCTGAACGCCATTTCTCAGCATGTAGATGTAGCCTCCACCGATGGGTTATCGAAGCCTTCCTGCTCAGTTTAGACTAAGACCAAACTTTGGCCACGCCTCCCTGGGGCGGTCCTTCCCCAGTTTGTTGATTGACGAGGCGAAGCTAACATGGTCTGACACAACACTCCTCCTGAAAAATACAGCCTAGACCCACCTACACGGGCGGGTGTGGAGGCTACATCTACATGCTGAGAAATGGCGTTCAGGTAAGACAACGCCCATTCTACAGCATGTGAGATGTAGCCTCCACCGATGGGACATACCCAAGCCCCCATGTCCCCCCAATGGGAGGGAAGTCTAGGCCTGTGCTTCATGAGTCGCCACCACCCGCTGCAAGACCCTCCTGCCAAAGGCCGCATCAGCTGCCGCAAACTGATCAAGTTTGTAATGCCTTATAAAAGAAGAGGGAGAAGACCAGGTGGCTGCCCGACAAATCTCTTCCACCGAAGCCTGGGCAGAATAAGCCGCAGAAGTGGCTGCACTACGCGAGGAATGAGCTGTGATGTTCGCCGGAACCAGAAGAGACTGAGACTTGTATGCATAAGAGATGCATGCCCTGATCCATCTTCCAATGGTCGAAGATGATACCTTCAGACCCTTGGAAGAAGGATGGAAAGACACAAAGAGAGCCTCAGTCCTGCGAAAAGGTTCTGTACGTTTCACATAGTGATGCATGGCCCTTCACACGTCCAACGTGTGCCACAGCCTTTCCAGTCGATGGGATGGTCGAGGACAGAAATTTGGAAGAACCAGGTCCTGAGACCTATGAAACCAAGTATTGACCTTCGGGATGAAGGACGGGTCCAACCTAAGGACCACCCTGTCATCCAGAAATTTACAGAGGTCCCCTCTGACTGAGAGCGCAGCCAGTTCAGAAATACGCCTTGCCGATGTAATGGCAACCAAAAAGGCGACTTTCAGAGAAAGGAAGTGTAAAGAGCAAGACCTAATAGGTTCAAAGGGTGGCCCCGTGAGAACCTGCAACACCTTTGGTAAATCCCACGTGGGGTATCTATGCACCACGGGGGGAGCAGTGTGAACAGCTCCCTTAAGGAAAGCCCTGACTGTCGGATGATGTGACAGTTGCGCATGATTCTCACAAGTGAGAATTGAGGACAAGGCAGCAATTTGTCTACGTATAGTGTTATAGGCCAGGCCTTTGTTCAGGCCCTCTAAGAGGAAATCCAAGATGATTGGAATGGAGACTTTCAACGGATCCAAACTCCGGGAGGCGCACCATGCGCAGAAATGCCTCCATGTTGCATCATAAATTCTGTTAGTTGAAGGACGTCTGGAGGCTTGAATTACCGCTATGACGTCTGGGGAAAATGACTGCCTGGCTAAACTCTCCCGCTCAAGTGCCAAGCGGCTAACTGAAGCCACTGCGGATCCGGATGTTGTAGCTGACCCTGACTGAGAGAGACTAGATCTGGCGGGATCTTCCATGGCGGAGAAACCGACAGATCCACGAGGTCTGCAAACCAAAGTCTCCTTGGCCAGTGAGGAACCAACAGGACTAACTCCGCCTGTTCCAAAAGCAGTTTCCTGATGACAGCCGGAATCAGAGGAAGAGGGGGGAATGCATACAGGAGCCCCTTGGGCCAAGGACTGCGGAGCGCATCTGTTCCCTCCGCCCCCCGTGATGGAAACCTTGTGAAAAATCTGGGTAGTTGAGCGTTTGCCGACGAGGCAAACAAGTCCACCTGAGGTTGCCCGAACCTCTCCACTATTCTCTTGAAAAGGGCTGGATCCAGGCGCCACTCTGAGTGGTCTATCAATACCCTGCTCAAAGAATCGGCCTGACGATTCGCCACCCCGGAGATGTGTTCTGCGCAAATGGATGCCAGATTGAGTTCTGCCCACAGGCCCAGGGATAGAGCTTCCTGCATGAGGGTCCAAGACCTGGTCCCCCCCTGCCTGTTGACATGAGCCTTGGTTGCGACATTGTCCGTCATTACCAGGACGTGCCTTCCCGCTATTATGTGGGCAAATTGGCGGAGAGCCAGGTGTACGGCCCTGAGCTCTAACCAATTGATGTTGTGAGCGAGATCGGATTGGGACCACTGTCCCTGTGCCATGTGAGTCTGCATGTGCGCGCCCCAGCCGAACAAGCTGGCGTCCGTGGTCAGGATGAGTCTGTGAGGCTCCTTGAACAGTGATCCCTTGTGTATGGCTGCCGACACCCACCAGTGGAGAGACATTAGAGTGTGGTGAGGAACACTCACTTTCCGTACGGAGGCACTCATGTTCTTCCTCTGGAAAGGTAGGAGGAACCACTGGAGATGTCTGGAATGAAGTCGCGCCCAAGGCACTATTCCAAGACACGATATCATTTTTCCCAACAGCTGAGACAGCTGAACCAGTGGAACCACCTTGTTTCTCTGAATCCTGAGAACTAGGGATTTGATGCTGTCTTTGCGTTCCTGGGATAGATATACCTTGCACAGGTTTGAATCTATCACCGTGCCTAAGTGTAGAATCCGAGTGGTATGACTTTTTTTTGAAGTTCACGGAGAAGCCGTGTCTCTGAAGAGTCTGAATTGTGATCTGTAGATCTGCCTGTGCTGACCGGAACGACCTGGATTGGACAATGATGTCGTCCAGGTAGCACTGTACTCTTACCGGTATCAGCCTGAGATGGGCTGCTAATACCGCCAGTAGTTTTGTGAAAACACGAGGGGCCGAAGATAGACCAAAGGGTAGGGCCCTGTACTGATAATGCCTGTGTGCATGGCAAAAACGGAGGAACCTGCGATGATGGGGCCTGATGGGGACATGGAGATAAGCCTCTGTCAGATCTATGGAAGAGAGATAATCTCCCTTCCTGATACTGGCCAGGATGGATCTGAGGGACTGCATTTTGAACCTCCTGTAGGCTATGAAATGGTTCAACCCCTTCAGATCCAAGATCGCTCTCCAACCTCCCGATGTTTTGGGAACCACAAAGAGGACGGAGTAAAACCCCTTTCCCCTTTGTTCTCGAGGAACAGGCTCTATGGCCTTTATATCCAACAGATGGGAGATGGCCGTGGAGACTAGCCCAGCCCTGTTTGCGTGTTTTGAGATTGGACACTGGATGAATCTGTCTGGGGGAATGGAATGAAATTCTAGGGCTAGACCCAGTTTTACAGTCTCCTTTACCCAGGAATCGCTGGTGGTGACCTCCCAAACGTCGCTGAAAAGACTCAAGCGACCACCTATGGGAGGGTCCGTGATGGCGTCACTTTGACCTCCTGAATGAACGTCCCCCAGCTCCCCTGAAGGGACGCTTGCTCTGATATTGTCCCCTGGTTCCTGCACTCTGGCGGCCCTGTTGTCGATCCTGCTTGGGGGAAAAGGATCGGGAACCTCTGGACCAATCCCAGGACTGCCCTGATCGAAAGGGCTGCCGCCAATCCCAGGAAGTCCAGTCCGAAAGGACTGTCTGCGGAAATCTTGCTGGGGCCTCCTATCTGCCTTTTTTGAGGGGTGAGCCAATGTTTTCCTTTTGTCCTTACCCTCAACCAGGTGCGGATCTAAAACTGCTCCAAATAGCTGATTACCTTTATATGTGGCTGTGGCCAGACGCCATCTTGACTTGAGGTCAGCCCTCCACTGTTTGAGCCACAAGAATCTACGAGACGCTACTGTGGCAGCAATAGACTTGGCAGAATACTTTACTGGGTGGAGGGATGCATCTGACATGCACTCAGCAGCCGCTATCAGTTTACCCAGATTCTGTTGTGCACGCACCTGATCTGGGGGAATTAAAGCCTGTAACTCACGGAGCCACATGATGGAGGTCCTTGCGAAAAAGGATGAGGAAGTCGCCGCCTTGATAGCCCAGGCCGAGGCCTGATGAGCTCTGCGGAGAGAAAATTCAAATCTTTTATCCTCCGCCTTGAGGTTTTCCGCCATGTCACCCGGAACTGTGGACGTGGAGAATAAAGATGTCAATGGAGCATCTACCATAGGAACCTCAAGGAGGGAAGAAAAGTTAGGAGAAACATTAAACAGTTTCTTTTCCGTGCTGCTGGGTTGAGTGACATTGGACAGTGAAGCCCACTGTTTTTCCACTGTGGTGCGGAACACTTCAGGGCAAGGAATTTGCTTTTCTTCAACCACCTTTATCGTAAATAAGGGATTTGATTCTTGTGGGGTAGATGTAGATGGCTCAGGTTCCTGTTCTGCGACCAAGTTGCCCGTGGAACAGGCCTTTGTTAAAAGTGATCGAAAAAGGGAAGGGTCGAAGAGACTAGACCCTGTGGTCGGATCAGAAGCCACCTCTTCATCTTCTGACATAGGTAGGTCAGGTGTGTCTAGATCAACAGACTCGGTCTCCCCAAGCTGAGAAGAAGTCTCAGAAATACCAGAGCCTGTAGACTGGAGACCTCCAGTGCGACCTGCTGGCAAAGTTGGGGGAGAGAGGGATGGGGCCTGTGGAGGTCCTTGACCCATGGAGGACGCCATGAATTGGGTGAAGGCCTGTTGCATAAAGGAATTGAACTGTTGTGCCCAGAAATTTTGCTCTGTAGAGGCAACACCAGAAGTAGAGGCCTCAGCAGACTGTGGGGAAATTGAGGTAGCCTGGACTGAATGGCCAGAAGGAAAAAGAGGAGAACCGGGAAGGGAAGAAGGGAGACCAGCCTGTTCAGTTCCCCCTTGAGGAGACCAAGCCCTAGGGGCTTGATAAGAAGGCACCGGTGGAGGCTCAAAAGGAGAACTGCCCAGAGAAGCAGGGGGAACCACTTCAGCTTCACTGGACCTGAGCCTTTGTGCTCTGGAAAATTCTTTCTCCAATGCCTGATGTCTCCTCGAGGCCTCTCGCTCAGCAGCCTTGGAGGGTTCTGTAGATAGATGCTTGGTCTTGGCTTTTTTCTTTCCCCCCGCGCCCATATCAGAAGATCTGCGTTTGGATTGTGCGGGGGGGGGAACCGAACCCTGCGAAGTCTGAGGAGAATCACCATCTGCCATTGTGTGCCGGACCTTCCAGATAGGAGAAGCCCTGCAATGGGGGTAAACACGCAGATCAAGTTGTCCGGGAGGGAATATTCCCACGCCCTAAGACAACCACAATGGCAAATAGCCAGACAGATTTGTAAAACTGCCTGTTCAGGCCCTGCAGGCACAGCGCCGCGATCTAATTAGAACAGGTGAGACAAATTCTCCCAATAAGTGTATCAGGAATAAAGTTATTGAATAATACAAATGATGAGAAAAAAAGGAGAATCCTTCTTTCTAGATGCAATCCTTGAAAGGATCAGAAAAAATTGTAGAACACCCCCTAGAAAGCCCAACACAGTAGGCTGTAAATTGTTTTTGCAGGCCTAATCTCCGTCGGTGTGAAGGTCCCACCAAAATGGCGGCCACACCTAGTACGAAAACAAAATGGCGGTCACAAGCCTCGTGGCCGCCAAAATGGCGACGCCAGAGTAAAGGGAAGCGATATTTAAGGTCCTGCAAGGTGGTCTAGGGCTCCCACGGGTCTCTGCCACCCAGTCTTCGCTCCCTTTGTAAATAAGGCAAAACAAACTTGCGATTTGTAGAACAGGCAAACAGGCCTCCGCTCTCCGCCTGAGCCTCGTGGCCACGAGAAGAGTTCCACTCGCCCAACCTTCCGGCTCGACGAACTACTCGTTCCTGAGCTGGGGAAATTCCCCTCTCCTTGCCAAATCGTCGAGCTAAGAACCGACTCGCAAGTGGTGAGGGAAATCCCAGCACCGCGTCAAAACTCCGAGCCGAAGAAAAAGCCTCCGAGCGCTCAGGGAAACTCCCTCACAGCGCCAAACAACCGAGCCAAGCCAAAAACTGTCTGCCTTCAGGGAAGCTCCTTCACAGCGCAAGGCAGCCGATTGAAGGAAAAAAAGTCTCCCAAATGCTCAGGGGAATCCCCTTCGCAGCCCCAAAGGCGGATTGAAACGGAGGCAAAATGCAAATGCGAGGCTCCCAGGGAAGCGCGTCCCTGCAGGGAGTCCCCTGAGGGCTGAAATAAAACAAACCAAAAAACCCTTCTACAGTCTTTCTAATAAGTATAAAAAGGAAAGAAAAAAATACTAAAACAAATGAATCTTGCCAACTAACTTTCCCAATCTAAAGGCTAAATTGAATTAAACTATTTGAGGAGTTATGCGAAGTTGTGTCCTTACTGAGCAGAGACTAAGAACAAACTGGGGAAGGACCGCCCCAGGGAGGCGTGGCCAAAGTTTGGTCTTAGTCTAAACTGAGCAGGAAGGCTTCAATAACCCATCGGTGGAGGCTACATCTCACATGCTGTAGAAACAGGACTTCTTCCAGAATTCCCAGTTAGCACAACTAATGCAGTTCATCATGTTGGAGAAGGATAATTGAAACCATTTATGCTGGGTTTAATAGTTGTCCTGATATTGTTCATGAAGCTGTGGAACTATTAATAAAATAACTGGGGGGATTTAGTTTCCAACCTTTTCCAAACCTAAATATGACTCTATGTAATAGGCAGGCAGAGCATAAATGCATGTGTACCCTTTTCTAGTTTATGAGATTAAGGAGCAAAACAGTGCATCTTTCTCTGTCCTGAAAATTCTCACATCCATTTAAGTAAATCTTTGGGAAAACAGATGTTTCACTAATCTTTGTGTACTGAATTAATATTAGAATTTTCATGGTCCTATTGCAATTATAATTAATACTACAGAATGAAGCACTCATTAAAACCTTTTAGGCATTCCCTATCTTGCTTATTATGCCTCTACAAGCAGTAGAATAGTTGTTCACACATTATGTCATTATGTAGAAACATTCATAAATGGCTCCCTCTTGGCCATCTAAGGACTTAAAGTGTCCTTTGAATGTCCACATAGGGCACAATAAGCTACATCTATCTAGAAATTTCAGACAAGGACCCACTAAAAGGAAGGAATAAAATGATATATGCATTAATATAAACTGCTTCCAGATAAGCAACTCCAAGCATTATCCAGTCGCTGAAAATTAACCTTCCATCACTATTTAATATTTTAATTACTACCAACACATTTCCCAATGTATTGAATTAAATTTGGTGCAATAAAATTTGTTATAAGCAGTATGAAAATATACAGTACTTTACATACATGTTAGCTTTGCCTTCCTTCAATGCCATTGTCAATTTTCTATTCATATTAAATATGGAAATATATGCTAGTATTTACTTTTCTATCTGCATTGTTTCTTGCCAATTAAACAGAACATTTTGCAGAACATTTCTAGCATCAATATATTTTTTTTCTAAAGAATTACACTTCTTTGATAACTACACTTTTTTTCTTACAATTAACCTTGGGAGAAAATAAACTACATTTTAATTAAGGCAAGATTAATGCCTTCTTGAATTTATGCTGGAAATCAACAAATTGAATATCCAGCAAATACGCTAATAACTATGAAAAAAATAAGAGGGCAGCCTTTGTTTTAATAATATTTCATAGTTTTATAATTACATTATAAGATAAAGAAAATGCTATTTGTACCAAAAAAAATCATCTCTGTTGAATATGTGAAAGGAGTTGGCTCACAGTTGTTTCTAGATGGTTCCCCCAATGTAACCTTAACTTTCATATTATCATTGTTCATATTATCATCTATAAAATCCCAAGTATCGTATTCTTAGTTGAAACTCCATATAGACTGTATTCACCCAGCATGCTTAACCAGATCAATTAATGATAGCAGCCATATCTACATAAAGTACTACGTTCGCTTAGTGTTGAAACTGATGTATTTTTGTGGCTTAGCAAGTTGTTTTGGAAGTGTGACTTCCGTGGCATTGACTGCTCAGGACCTCAGGACCCAATGACCATATGGGGCAGTGAGTATAATAGTTAAGTCTTTACTCTGCACCCATTACTCAGCCTGCTCTTAATCTATGACAGGGGTTGCCAATCCCCTGACCACGGCCTACTACCAGGCCTTGCGCCTTTCAGAACTGGGCCGCAGAAGTGCGCATCCCCACTCGTGCAAGCAATGGGTGAGAGTGTATGTGTGCTCCATTTGCGCAAGCGGCAGGCCCGTGTGCTTGTTGCTTGTGCAAATGGAACTGCGCACATGTTTGCCTGCACCATCCCCTCCCCCTCTGCTGGTCTGCAAAGCTGAAAGGATTGTGGAACTGAGATGAGACTCATAATTTCATGTTGCTCTGTTCTGCCTTCCTTCCAAATGCACATGCATAGGATCCTTGTTATCTCCCAGGTAGGATGTAAACTTGGTGCTAAGCTTGCCTATCTCTATAATGTACTGCCCCTTCCACATGGGATGAAATGTTCCCAAAGCCTTTTCAGAAAACATTTTCCTAGCCCTTAATTAATAAGTTAATAAGTTGGACAAGAAGACCTCCAAGATCCCTTCCAACTCTGTTATACTGTTATTCTGGTAACACAATACGCTAAACCTTGAATTATTGCATCTGTAGTCTTGAACAGTATTCTAAGTGGGGAGAATAGCCACTGGAGAAATGAATAATTTTAAGAGATACAGTAAATCTGGGGGGGGGGGGGGGGGGGGGGGGGGGGGAGAAGTGACCAAGACTGAAGAACATACCAGGAACTAGTTCAGGGGTAGGCAACCTGGGCTCTTTTATGACTCGTGGACTTCAACTCCCAGAATTCCTGCCATGCTGGCTCAGGAATTCTGGGAGTTGAAGTCCACGAGTCATAAAAGAGCCAAGGTTGCCTACCCCTGAACTAGGTGAACTCTTTCACTTACTGTATCCTTCTTGATAAGAAATCTTATAACAGGCAACACGGTACATATTCTACCAATGTGCAAGTGAAAAGGCAGCTCCCTCAGGCAAATGACTGTCAAAATTTTCTTTCCCTTTTCTCTTTGCTTCTTGGTTTTCGAAAATCCTTGCTCTTCCCTTCAAACAATATGGATTTGTCCATTTTTATCTCAGCATCCCATTGTATATATCACTGCCTCTAAGTTTTGCCATTTTAAATATATTACTATTGGACTTTCAGTTCCCCTTCAAATAGCCAGTTGCAAAGTATTTATTTTAAATACCTTTAACATAACAATTTTGCAACTCTTGAGAGGAACCAGGGGTATACAGGCAGCCGCGTCAAGCCAATTCCAATAGCAACTAGTCATGCAACATCGGAATGGGGAGGCATGGATAATTATTTCATGCTGGGCAGTTGTCCAAGTCTAGAGTAAGTAGCTCTGGCACATGGAGACATTTAATCTCCATGCGCCAATTCAGAATATAGGAAAAGGAGTATTTGTGATTCTCCCAAATCCATTCTCAGATATTAGTATCTTTTTTGCAAAGTGTTAAGGTTAAGGAATCAATTATTAAATTTCAATTCTATTATTACTGTTTTGTTTTTTTTACTGAATTGCAGGCTTGGGGATTGTTGCAAATTTGAATGCACAGCAATGTAAAAGTTACTTTAAGCCTTTCTTTGAAGGCCATTCCTGTAGTTGAAGTTCACCCCTGCTGAAAGATTGATTATAGATGTCTGCTGTAGCTTCAGCATACTTTGTACAAGTAATCAAATTTGACAAGATCAAACCAACATTCTCCATGTTCTCCGTGTTCCACATCCTCTGTAAATGCACTTTTGAAATTTCAAGTGCAAGTTCCTGGCAGATGTAAATGTCAATAGCTACTAACTTAAAATGTATTTATATACATGCCTTTTAACTTTAAATGATATGAATGAACCTATAATATAAAAACAATATAGTTTATCCATAATGCATTAGAAAAAAAAAGAAAATTCTCATAAATTAGTCCAAAACGTCTGGAACTTTTACAACCTACAGGGAAGAAGAAATAAATGAAGATGAAAAAGATTCAGGAGAGGTAGTAGGTGGTAGTTTCCAAATAAATATGTTTGTTTTTTTTTGATTGAAAACAAAAGTGTTATGCCAGTCACATTCTCTCATGTTATATCTTTTTAGAGAAAATTCTGAAATTTCATTCTGAAATCTGAACTTTGTACTCACAGGTTAATGACTAGAAAACCCAGTATTTATGCTTACAGTGGGTTTTACAAATATTAAAAAAATAGGATGTTATTCCTCTATTAACATTACGTATAGCCTATTGGTAATTATGCAATGTCCTCTGCATTCTTTTAAATGGGACCAGAAAAAATAACATTTTTACTATTTTATTTTAATATAGAAAATGAATATTTCCCTTTCACATTCCAAGTAAAATTGGAGGCAAAAAGACTATACAACCTTTCTAATTAAAACACATCAAACATTGCTTTATATTAAGCTATGATGTTGTGCCAACACCCCGTCCTCAAATGGTGTAATAATGCATCCTTTAGGTGACAGCCAGGAATTCCATTCTTTCTATTTATCTGATAGCAGAAGCTCAGCAAGGAGACACGCCATGTCCTTATCTGTTTCTCTTCTTTTTTCACAGGGAGCTTCATTTTAATGCTACTTATGGCAGGTTCCATCAAACTTTTTATCACAGCACAGAGTTCATACTGAAGTATATTAAGTCATTTGTTTCTTTATAAAGCTGAGCCCTATATATGAGTATAAATGCCCCGACCAAACGGGCCACGTCGGACTGGTGCTTCAATTTGCTGTGCTTTCATGGCATTCAGTCTATCTTCTTCACTTGGGAAGGTGTCAAGATGGCGAGCAATCTTCTGAAATTTTGGCATGTGCCATTGTGAATCTACCTTCATAGGGATTTGATATTTATTCAACATTGTCATACGGGTCTCGTGTGTTTTCTCTCGTTTTTTCGAACGTTTCTTCTGCTTAAGGTGCATGTCAGCTTTCCGATGCTCTTGCAGCCACTGGTCACCAAACTTATGCTGAAGGATCTCTGTTATGGGTATAGGAGGAGGATATGGCTTCCCATATGTCATAGCATCGGGAAGACAAAGTGCAGCTTTGGGGAAGGTTTTGGCAGCAGTCGTTTTGCAGTGAAGCTCATGGTGCTGGCAATACAGATGGTGTTCTTTTGCAGTGAAAAGACCAGCCTTAATTCCCTTACTATGCATGTGAATAAAATCTTTGGGTATTTCTTTCCTTCTGATAGCAAGAGGTGGCATAACCTGCCAGTGCCCTATGGCTTCAGGGACTCCTCCATCAGTCCCACGCGCACTTAGGCCATATACAAAATTGGCTCCTGGAATCTTTGCGCACCTTCTGCGGGTCCTTCCTAGCTCTGGCTTTAAGATAAGGGGGTTCTGGAACATGCTATCTCTGACAAGTCCAATTCTTTCATTTTCTGTCCCTGGTTGAATATCAGCTTTGGTCAGCGGCAAAAGCGGTGGTGGACAAATGTCACTAACACTAGCCCTCTTGTTTAATTTCTCAAGGTACCTTTTCACAAATGTACTCATTACTGATCACCACAGTAAAATTGATGCTTCTGCTTTCAGATCTGTCTTCACAAATATTTGATCCAGGTGTCTATAGCTGAGTATAGCATGAAGTGTGACATCATAAACTATGCAAAAGTTATTGTTTGCAATTTACCATGTCATCAAGCCTGATTCATAACTTCTAAGTTAGTCAGTAAAAATAACACATCTCTGTTAGCCAGTAAAAATAACACATCTCATATAAACCTTAGAGAGTGGAAGGGAGCCCATAATCAAGCTAAAGAGCCACAGGAAGCCATTTTATTTCATCTTCATTAAAAAAATAGATTTATTAGTTCTGTTTCTGGGGGAAAGGATCCTTTGTCTCTAGATTTTTTTTATACCTTCTAACTTTTGCACAGGTAGACTCCATAGTCAGTGCTAATGCCCACTGGCTTCAAATATATATACTCTATGTATCTCAAATATCTGAAAGCCCATCAGATAGAAGGGATTTATAACTATAGTCCTATTATGTTGTCTACATTTTCCCCCAATCAGACTCTTGGATCCAAGATCAGACTCTTGGATCACCTAAACCAGCATTACCCACCTAACAGTCTTCAAGAACTCAGCTGAGGGCACCATATTAAGAAACAATGTTTTGAATTAAAGCTATTGAGACCAAATTAAATCAGACACCAATAAAATAGAAATACAAATGTGAATAAAAAAATATTGATAAATGTTCATATTAATGATTTCAGCAATATAGTTTTTGAAATCCCAGTATACAGTTATAAAGTAATTAATTGTGATAGCATAAATATGACACCTTAAAAACCATTTCAGCTTTTTAAATCATATGCTTCCAAGTCAAATATGCCCTGTAAGATCTGAAGTCCAGGGGGGGAAAAGGGAATCAGCATATACAGTTTTCTGCTTGACTACATTTTGTTCTTCAATTCAAATAGCATATTTAATGCATGTTTCAATATTAAGGAAATGGAAAGCTCTGCAGATAGGAAAACAAATCCTAAATCCTCTGCTTTGGAGGGGGGAAGGATTTTTTTTTTATAAAGCATTTCTTCACTGTATAAGATTTTTAAGGGATTATTTACAAGAATCATAGAAAGCCAGTGACAAGATTACTTCTTTATCCTAAAAGCATCTACACCTCTTTTACTGGATCAATGCCATAGCCATGTAAAGGGGAGGGCTTTAAAACTGTTTTTCCAGCACTGTTTTCTCGATCCAAAATTCTTTCATCCTTATAAACTGCCATTTGGCTCCCCACCCCACCAAAATCTTGCAGGCTTCGAGGTA
This sequence comes from Protobothrops mucrosquamatus, assembly GCF_001527695.2. NCBI lineage: Eukaryota > Metazoa > Chordata > Lepidosauria > Squamata > Viperidae > Protobothrops > Protobothrops mucrosquamatus. The sequence goes on along the minus strand of NW_015388093.1, from coordinate 273,189 downwards.
GCAGAGCTCCAGAGCTGCAATTGTTGTGAACTCATTTAATAAGAAGCACCTTCTGCAGAAATCAATTGAGCTTATTTCAAGAAAGGCTGTTTAAGACCCTGGTGTACTATGAAGAGAGAGGGGGGGGCACAAGCCTAGTAAACTATTTCTAAAATTAAATTTGCCCCCTCTCTTCCTCCTTTCCTTGATCGATCAACCGTTTAAAGTAAGTCAACATGATTTACGCTATGCTTATACATGCTTCATTAAAAAAAACCTTTAAAAAACCCTCGAAGGAAGCTGCTGAAATCATAAGCCCTTTTTCCCTCTCGCCCTTCCCCACTTCTTCCACCCACCTCCCCCGCCGAATTGTAGCGCAAATATTCGGGGGTTGCCAAAGGCCATCCAGTTCAACCCTTATTTATTTATTTTATTTATTTATTATTTAAATTTATATACCGCCCTATCTCCCTTACGGGACTCAGGGCGGTGAACAGGCAATACTAAAAATCACAATAAATATTGAACATTGAATATTGAACCCTGCTCGAAACCCCCGCCCCCGCCCCCTCGTCTGCATCATTTATCCCCCTTTACCCGACAAAATCCAAATTCTCACCGTATCTTTTGAAGTTCCCAGTTTTTTCAGTCCGTCCAAGGGCAGCAAGTCGGCGGAGTCCTTGTGGTTGAACTGGACGGCCTGCTTCATCCTCCTCTGCTGCCGGAGGGCTGCGGCTTCCCTCACGTCCATGTCCTTCCTATCGGTCAGCAGCCCCGAGTAAAACATCTTGCCGGCTCCCTTCGCGCCGGCCGGGCCTCCGCCTCCCCTCGGCCAGCTACAGCGCCAGCAGCCACCGCCGTTGCTGCTGCTTCCGAGGGGACGCCTGGGCGGGCTTTTCTCGGGAGCACTTTATAATAGCCGGACAAGCCTCCCCCCCCCTCCTCCGCCCGCGTGACGAGCGCCAGCAGCAGGTGCCCCCGCCGGTGCGACGGCGGCTGCAGAGCCAACGAAGGGCTGGGCGGGCGTCGTGCGGGAGGTCGCTCGCCCCCGCGCGCCGGCCCGAGACGCGGGGCTGCCCGCTGAGCAGAAGCAGAAGCGGGCATCCCCGGGAAAGCGAGGCGGGCGCCCGGCTTTTTTTGGCAAAAGCCACAGGCATCGGCCGCGGCGCGGCTGCTGTTCCAGGGCGGAAAGGAAGCTGCTTTTGACTTCTATCTAATGGATGTGACCTCTTTTATTTAAAAAAAAAGGTGGAGGGGGGGAATTACGGTGGGTATGATACGAATATGCTGCCTATCAAGCGAAACCCGGCAGCTGTAGATGTATAACGAGTAAGGCTAGATTGGCGAGATGGCGCCTTTCTGGCTGCAAACATATACATGCATGCATGCATGCATGCATGCATGCATGCATACATACATACATACATACATGCATACATACATACACACCGTAGGTATCATTTAAGGCCCTTTAAACAGCTAGCAGTGTTTCTCAACCTTGGCCACTTGAAGACGTCAGGACTTCAACTCCCAGAATTCCCCAGCCAGCCCTGCTGGCTGGGGAATTTTGGGAGTTGAAGTCCTGACGTCTTCAAGTGGCCAAGGTTGAGAAACACTGCAGAGCATTTGGACATGCATCTGTAGGCAGGTTTAGGGCCACATAACTCCCCCTTCCCCCCCCCACACCCCTAAGGTATCATGCAGGTTTAGGAGCCACCTAACCCATCCTCCACTTTTGCTAATCTTTCTAATCAGTGGGATCTTTGTATGGGATCCCTTGGGGATGAAATGTCTGGTTTCCTCATATGGCAGCGATTAGAGGGGAGAGGGAGGGAGGAAAGTTTAATCTCATTCTGAAATACTGATTATTAATATATTAGCCGTTTTTTTCCACAAGGTCATCATTTTCCGTAACGACTGGATATTACATAGGTTTGTTTGGTCTGCCCTATCTAGATTGTTGGTAAAGATACATGCCTTTTTGTAATGTTCTACTTAAGAAAAACTCTGGAATGGCGACCTTTCTCAGCCAGGGCTTTCCATTTCTTACCTATAATTGCTTATAAATTATTTTGATTAGAATAGTAAAAATTATTATCTATACACTACTAAAACTCTCATTGTGTTTATCTGTTTGTGTATTTATCTGTAACCCTCAAGTTAGCCAAAATGATGCAATATACTGAAATGATTTTTCAATCAAGATACCTCAAATTTGCTAAAGAATAATTGCAATATATGTAAAAAAAAACAAAACCCAACTGGGACCCATTACTCCGGTGGAGGTGAAATTTCCACGATGTTCAGGGCAGTTTTATTTGCAAAGTTGTGAATGTTTTAGTATCCCAACAGTCATGTGATCATGATTTCTGTGTTCCCTGCCAGCTTCCCACAAGCAAAGTCGATGAGGAAACTGGCAGGAAATCAGAAGATGCTCCTGCTACTTTTTTGCTTGCCCATGATCTTTCTGTTCCTCTGTTTAGATCTTATCTAAATTATAATATATCATAGACATATGTCATAAGATAGTATATCTTATTATATCTTATTTAGATATCTAAATTATGGTATATAATATATCATAAATAGAAGAATAATAATTATTTTTCTATTTATGATGTATGCTGGTCTTAGATAAGCATAGGACAGTTCAGCATTGTTGTAAAAAACCAAATATATTCGGTCTAAAACTTAATGTTAATTCTGGTCACATCAGACTGTATTTACCTTTCTCTCATAGGATGATCCAATGGGTCCCAGAGTTGTTTAGTACAAACTAAATTTAAAGAATAAAAAACAGTAAGAAAGAATACAAAATGTAAGAAAAAAGAGAAAAGAAAGAATATGATAAAGAAAAAGAAAATATATAAAGAAAATATTTCCCACCTTCATTACAACAGCATAGACATAAGAATTAACTTCTTGACCCTTTATAATGTTATAAATGGATACCTCTTCATCCCATATCCCATCACTTATCTATAAGCATATCCATAGAATACCTTTTCAGTCCTGGTGTCAGCAAAAAGTCCAGAGTTACCAGAGCTTTGCAAATAGTCTTATTTTAACCATGATCAGATAAACCAATGCTGTATTCCTTTCTTTTACTTCTAACAGTCTTAATCGTTTTATTCAAATATTGTCATGGGATTTGATTTTTCTTTAATTCTTCTTGATCCTGTTTCACAGACTTCTTCAAGGGTATAACAAACCTCTTTTGTAGTTCCAATAAGAAAACCTTTTCCAGGACATTTTCTTGGTTTTTCATTTTTGTTTCTCCTTTTTAAACTTTCAGATGGTTTCTTTGGTATATCCATTTTTTTTGTTTACTTCTGCTTTTATTGTTTTTAATGGTTTTAATAACTATAATGGTTTTAGGTAATGATTTCTCAAAAATATTGTTTTATTAGTTATATGCTGCCTCAGAGTCCCTTTCCATGAGATGGGCAATCATATAAATTTGATGAATAAATGTGTCCTTTTCCAATAATTCTCTTGATCCATTATGAATAGTTCCAATTTTGGCACTTTCTGTCTTGTCAGACAAAATCTGATCCACATCTTTCACTCATTCATTAACATCTTTTGGACATAGTCTATCCATAGGATCAGACATCATTACTGACACTGTTGATATTGTAACTACTAATTTCTAGCTCCATTTTTCAAAGATCTTTAATATTTTCAATGTTATGATGTTTTGTCTAATTTTGTAACTCCCAGTTAACCAACACAAAAAACTGGATTATATATTTTTTCTTTCTACTTAGAATCTTTAGTCCCCTCTAGTGTCTAGTTTCTAAGATCATGTTGCTTACCTTTGTTATGAACCACAATAGACAAAATCACTCTTGTTCCTACAAAAAGCTATTTATATTTTATAGTTAATGCAAAAATCTTATAAAATTCAATAATCCAAATTTAGCTAGACCTTTAATCCATTTGTAACTTTCTTAGATCAAAATCCTATTTGGCTTTTGCTTTTTATTTCAAATGCTTCAGGTTCTTAAATTTATAATTAATTTTTATTTTATTGAAGCTAAACTCACCCAATGACTATTCAAACCTATCATTTCAAAGGTCTCCAGTAGCTTTAAGATGGTTAATGGGCAATTTCTGAAAGTGATTAAAAAGTGAGGACTTAGTGTCCTTTAAAAAAGATAGAACACAGTTGTGAACAAGATGGCTAATCCTGTCATCTCTCATTATTCAACCCTATGGGAGATAGCTGTCCTGCATCTCCTCTTGAGAAGCATGCTGTCCAGAGCACATATGGGCAATCTCCCGCCCTTTCCTTATCCAGAGAGGTTTGAAGGAACCTGTCTTCTCCCCAGTTCTCTGGTCTTTGCCACAGTCATCAGTTCCACCTTCATGAAGACATCTTTATTTCACCATGCATCCTCTGGAAGCCCTCAACTGGGGCATCCCAGATGAGTTGTGTGACAATCTCTTGTTACTCCTGAGAAGCATAAATATTCTCATTACATATTCTAGGGATTGTAGTCGATCACAAGGAGTTCAAGCTATGGAACATTTATCTGTGCAATGACTGGTATAATTAGAAATATACAACAAAGTAGATGACCAAATAATGGTGCAAAATGTCTATAAATGACAGTACTATTTTCTGTTTATTTAGCAAACAGATAAAAAGAAAAGCAGCATGTAGCAGAAACAATCCAGGAAAAGGATGAATTCTGAGGAGGGAAAGGGAAGTATGTTTCCTTGATTAAGATGGTTATCATTTGTAACCCTGCAGTGCCCTTCTGTCCAAAATCTGGACTACAATTATTTTCAAATCCATCATGGATTTTTAACCATATCTTCCCACACTCTTTGCATAGCTTCAAGCTATCTGCTCTGTTTAAGTGTTGAGTTTTAAAAATTATACTTATTTATTAAATGTATGCCACCCATTTTGCTGTCAAATGAATCTACGCAACTTACAAGATAAAAATAATAATATAAAACATTAAAAGGGTAAATATTAACAAAATTAATAAAGGTAGCTAAGCAAGGAACCAATTTTCAATGGGGGGAGGTAGAGGTGGAATCTTAATCTCTAACCACCAACAACCCCAATGGGACCCCAGGTCAAACAGCAAAACCAGGTTTTAATGCCTTTCCAGAAGGCCAAGAGGGTGGGGGCGGATCTCACCTTGAGGGGCACAATGTTCCAGGGGGTGGGAGCCATGGCAGAAAAGGGTTTTCTCCTGCCAGCTGAATATGAACCATGGTGGCACAGTTGTTAGAATGCGGTATTGCAGGCTAATTCTGCTCACTGCTAGCAGTTTAATCCTCACTGTCTCAGGGTTGAGCCTTCCATCCTTCCGAGATCAGTAAATTGAGCACCCAGATTGTTGGGGGAAATATGCTGACTCTGCGAACCACTTAGAAAGAGCTGTAAAGCACTATGAAGCAGTATGTAAGTCTAAGTGTTATTGCTATTCAGTTGCATTTCATGCTTCTAACTTTCTGCTATATAGATTCGCTGTTTCCTCTTTTAATTTAGACCAGTGATGGCGAACCTTTTAGAGACCGAGTGCCCAAACTGCAACCCAAAACCCACTTATTTATTGCGGGTGCCAGGTGGGTGTGACCTACTGGGTGGGCGTGGCTGTGGTTTCATGGCAGACTGGGTGGGTGTGGCCAAGGTGGGCGTGGTCACCTCGATGTTGCTCGTGGGGAGGGACGCCTGTGGGGGCCGGGAAGGGTTGGGGGAGATCCAAGAGGTCTCTGGCAGGTGGGGTGATGGGTAGGAGGCTCGTCCTGTGTGGTGAGGTGAGGCAGGGTGGGGGTGCCATTATCTCAGAGCAAGGCAAGGCAGGAGCCGGGGCAGCTGCTGCCTGACACCATCGGTCCCCGCACACAGAGGCCAGCGAGTGCATGGGGGCCGACAGTGTCTGACGGCAGCCACAGCCTGCTGGCCCCTCGACCAGTGCACTCTGGGGCTCCGCAGCCCGCCACCAGCAGTTCAGAGAAGTGCCCACAGAGAGGGCTCTGAGTGCCGTCTCTGGCATGCATGCCATAGGTTCGCCACCACTGATTTAGACTATATCTGTCTAAATTAAATTACACCAGATGTATCAGATCCTTTAAGCATAGTGATGCTATGGATGTTATGATAAGATGCAATAAAGTACTACTAATTTGTATGTGTGTTTATTTCCGAGAAGGATTCCTCAAACTTGCTTTTTACATTGAATTACAGTTAGCCTGCAGTTTTGAAACATGTTCACTGAACATTTAAACAGCGAAGTGTGTAATGGGATAGAACTGCCTCATTAGAATTAAAGATAATTTTTTCAGCAGGGTATGAAGAGTGTCTTTGAAAATGTTTCTTCCTAAAATATACATTGCTATCTAGTGAGAGAAAAAAAATGTGTGCAACAGATTTTGAATCCTAATGGAGAATGACTTAAAATCATACACATTTTTAAGGCTGTGGAACTATGATTTTATAGTTAGACATAAAAACAAGTGGCACTTCCAGTCACCCTCTTGTGGCTGCTATTGTTACTTTATTAAAAGTAATCTGATCCTGAACAATAACCCTGAATGTACGGCTTAGTAATTTGAACCCAGAAGCTATTTTTCCTGTTTGTTTTTTCTCCTTGTAGAACAGTCGGTTGTTAGTTGATGAATTATTTATAAACAAATTCTGGAGAAAGAAGCAACCTGTTTGTCCCCTTGGGAGATGTTTGGCACTTACTCCATTTTTGAAATAAAGATGCTTTAGTTTGTTTGTTTCATCTCTAGACTAAAGAGGAACAAATCTTTCCTTTCAGCAATTATGCCATTTTGTCTAAAGAAAGTGCTGTGGTAGAAACCTTGAACTTGCTAATAGAAACTCTGATTCAGGCAGATATGATGACTATATGAAACAAGCATCGAGAAAGATCTCTTGGCCCCAAGCCAAATATCTCAGATAAGGCAGTGTCAGGCTCTCTAAGCAAGGATTGCAGGGAAGTGAAGGCTGCCAGGGAAGGTGGGCTGGGGCTTCCTAGAAGAGGGAGGAGTCAAAGGGAGAGGAGAGACTCAGTGTCTATCAGGCCAGGAGTGGATAAGACGGTGACCAAGCAAGCAGGATCTGTCTGCTTATCAAAGAAAGGGAAAAGAAGGCAAAGCAAATGAGAAAAAAATGCTGGAAGAAAGCACCTTCTCCTAGGCCAGGGGTAGGCCACCTTCTCTCTTTTATGACTCGTGGACTTCAACTCCCAGAATTCCAGAGCCAGCCATGCTGGCTCAGGAATTCTGGGAGTTGAAGTCCACGAGTCATAAAAGAGAGGTGGCCTACCCCTGGCCTAGGCATTAGAGAGAAAAGAAAAAGCAGGATCTAGAAACTCTTACAGGAATAGGTCTCCACATTATAGCGTCCTAGATCTGATCTTGATTTTAAAAAGTACATTTTTTACGAACTAGGTAAGAAAATCAAATATTGATGTTACATTTAATGAAAAATACTGCCCGCTCATTAGACAAAATGCAATGTCTGGTTGGTTCCTTTTGGAGGAAAGCAATGTTTAATAAACATATGTTTAAGGACTGTTTACTTCATTTTTCACTCACTAGAGAATTTATAAAATGCTTCAGTGCTATAACCCTCAAGTTAACTTACCTTCAATCAGTACTTATGATGATCTGATTTGGAGCATGCCCTCTCTGTGGGAGCTTATGGGATGGGCAGATGTGCTTGGGAAAAGATGGTCCCTCAAGTAACCTGGTCCTATACCAGTGATGGCGAACCTTTTAGAGACCGAGTGCCCAAACTGCAACCCAAAACCCACTTATTTATTGCGGGTGCCAGGTGGGTGTGACCAACTGGGTGGGCGTGGCTGTGGTTTCATGGCAGACTGGGTGGGTGTGGCCAAGGTGGGCGTGGTCACCTCGATGTTGCTCGTGGGGAGGGACGCCTGTGGGGGCCGGGCAGGGTTGGGGGAGATCCAAGAGATCTCTGGCAGGTGGGGTGGTGGGTAGGAGCCTCGTTCTGTGTGGTGAGGCGAGGCAGGGTGGGGGTGCCATTATCTCAGAGCAAGGCAAGGCAGGAGCCGGGGCAGCTGCTGCCTGACACCATCGGTCCCCGCACACAGAGGCCAGCGAGCGCATGGGGGCCGACAGTGTCCGTCGGCAGCCACAGCCTGCTGGCCCCTCGACCGGTGCACTCTGGGGCTCTGCAGCCCGCCACCAGCAGTTCAGAGAAGTGCCCACAGAGAGGGCTCTGAGTGCTGTCTCTGGCACGCGTGCCATAGGTTCGCCACCACTGTCCTATACTATGTGGGGCTTTAAAGGTAATAACCCTCATCTTTGAATTGCACCTGGAAGCTTATTGAAAGCCAGAACTGTTCACAGTGTTACATGGGCATAATTAGATGCACCCATAACTACCTATGTCACTGCATTCTGGACCAACTGAAGCTTCTAGATGGTTTTCTAGGGTAGCCTCCTGTACAGCACTTTGCAATAATCGGGCAATTAAGACATGAGTGACCATAAGCAGATCCTCCTGGCCCAGTAATTGGCACAACTGGCACACAACACACAGTTTTCCCAATGTTATTAAAGATCATATTATGCAAATAAAACTTATACAACGACAAAATAAATATATTAAAAATTAAAATGTGCAGAAAAAAACAGAAAAGGAAACCTCTCCCTTCATCCCCAGGAAGTATAATCAACATTACTATCTCTTAAAATAAATCCAAACATACCTTCATTCCATATTTCGCCCCAATTTCTATAAACCTATGTCACAGCAAAAGTCCAGTAAAGGTGCACACACAACAGTTGTACAAAAGCCCGTCTTGGCCAGAGCCATCACCTGTGCTTTGAGCAGAAACACTGCATCCTGAAGAACTCCCAGATTTTACTTTTTTAGTGAAAATTTGACAATAAGAACCATAAATGCTCCTAGAAAATAAGGGAATAAAGAGAATGATGGTATCTGTTTCCATGAGGAGGAGTTCCTCTCAGCCTTGAAGGAGGCTCTAGGGCACCCTCCCTTTAAGAGTCGATCACTGGGCTCAATGATCCTGGATAACCTTTGTCCAATCTCCAACCTTTTTCTGTAGAGGGTGTTTGGGCTTCAACTCCAGAGGATTTTGGATGCATTATATGGACCCCATTACAATCTGGGTTCACCTTAAAGGGATTTCGAAAATCATTCAAAATGAGGTTACTGCCCTAGGCCTTGGATTGGGTGGTTGCAGAATCCCATGGGTTAGGGGTTTTACTGGTCATGCATAGACTTCTGGTCAATTGTAAGTTTTTTCTCTATATATTGTATTTTCTCTTTTCCTCGTAAGCCACTCAGTTATTAAGGAGTCAAGCAGCCTTGAAGAAAATTAATCTCACTTGACCCTCTGGTGCTTCTTCCAATAGTTTTTGCCTTGTTCTGCTAATGTTTAGATGATGCCCACTAGGGCAGTGGTGGCGAACCTATGGCACGTGTGCCAGAGGCAGCACTCAGAGCCCTCTCTGTGGGCACGAGCACCATGCCCCAGAGATGGCAACCGTCCCTCTTCAACCAGCCGCCCGCTAACTCGCCGAGGTCCCACATGGCCGGATGCATCCCAGCACCCATGTGCTCGCTGGCCTCTGTGTGCGGGGGTCGATGGTGTCAGGCAGCAGCTGCCCCGGTCCCTGCCTCGCCTTGCCCTGTGACAATGGCACCCCCGCCCTGCCCTGCCTCACCCCGCAGGACAAGCCTCTTGCCCACCTGCCAGAGACCCCCTGGATCTCTCCCAACCCTGCCCGGCCCCCACAGGCATCCCTCCCCACGAGCAACATTGAGGTGATCATGCCCACCTTGGCCACACCCACCCAATCTGCCATGACCACAGCCATGCCCACCTGGCACCCGGCGATAAATAAGTGGGTTTTGGGTTGCAGCTTGGGCACTCGGCCTCTAAAAGGTTCGCCATCACTGCACTAGGGTATCGTTTTATTTCAAGCATATACAGTAAATTGATATGTCATTTCAACAGAAAATACCATTTCTGGGCTGAAGATTTGGCTCTGATACCTTCAATGACATGAAGAGCAGCTTCTTCCCCACAAGCCGTCTGGCGAGTGGGAGTGGGAAGGAGACAGGCTCATTGCATTTTGTATCTTCATTAATTTCAACAAGTTTCCACAAACAGGAAGCAAATGATCCAGCCTCAAATTATTTGCCAACATGCTAATTTCACATAACAGTGCAACATATACTTGTAACTTGTAGCTAGTGAAAAAAGGATTGCAGGTGTGCCCATTAGAAACACTTAAAAAAATTATAGGAGAAAGCATAAAAGTATAAATCTGTTCTCATTTTTGCAGAAGCATTTTATCTCCATCTGGCCCCTCAGCCATTGAATCACGAATGGCTTTTAAAACTCTCTCAAATTTTGGAAACAGTTATTTAATTCTGAGGAGCTTGAGAAGTGGAAATGCAGCCTACATTTTTATTTCTGTTTTCCACTCTTCTTTCTGAAAAGCATCTGCTGTTACTGCAGGCTTTGTAAAAGGGCGGGCAGGTGGGGGGGGTGTCGAGGTAGTATCTTTACTATTCTTTTTGCAACATCATTTTGATGGCAAAGGTAAGTAAAAATTGAGTGATTCCCCTTTAACTTTCCACAAGTTGAAGTAATAATTGGTGAATATCATTCTAACTTTTTTTGGGATGTTCTTTAGCAATAAAATAATACGAATTGGTTCCACATTAAAACAAATAACACTTTGTAACTATGTATTTAAGCTGGAAATAAGAGTTTGCTTTTTTTGTGCCACTCTCTTGGCAATGAACTTTCAGTTCCTCTGACTTTATGAAAAGAGCAACAGTTAACCAAATTTTAGGAAGAAATTCTATCCGATCACTCTTATTTATTTAGTCAGAAAATAAAACTTTAAATAAGCAGTTTAGTGCTTCCCATGTCTATCACAATTGGTCTCCTTGGAAACAGGAAGTTAAAAACTTTATGAAGAGAACTATTTTAAATTTCTTCTAAGTAATTTCGATCACTAGTGCGTTTGTTGTGAAATGTACCGTTGCCAAGAATGACAGCAATTTATGAAGCCCTACTATTAACTAAGTCATTAATATTTTATCAGTGTGGAAATCTGGAGCGTTTTACATATTTTTCTTGACCACTTGATCCTCACTGAAATGAAAGAAAGTCCTGTGGAAGTGTTTGCTTGAGTGCATTTAAGATTTTCCAAGTAACCTGGAGAAAAGTACTTTTGGTGTCTTTAATGGGAGTTTATCTATAAACAGCACCTGTGATGTCCTACAGTTTCAACCACTATTAAACATACACTTATAGGGCTAGCTTTTAAGTCTGGCAAGTCAAATTTGTACCCCTTCTATCTAGAAGGAAGCAAAACACCAAGCAGACAGCCTTCTCACATTAATGAAATCACAAATAAGACTGGGTCTGTCCATTATCTATAAATATGATAAGAAAAGCTGCATAACTGAATAATTCCAATTCAAGGGTTATCTTATTCCACTAGAACTGCCCAGACATTGGAAGATATCCCACAACAGAGTGGTAAAATAAGTATGGACTACACATTGAACTTTTAAGTTTTTTGCTTTCAATGCTTAGTACTGTATAAATTACTTCTTAAATAAAGTGATCCATGCAGACACAAAAAATGGACAGTTGTGTATATGAAAAGCAGGTTGGCTAATAATATTCAAACTGACTATTATCAGTATTTCCAGGCTGTAACCTGATTAAATTTGAAAATAAATTGAGTGATAAAAGCAAATTGCTAATTCTGTGAACTTATCTGAATGATGGGATCAAAGGATTACGTATATTAGCTGTATCATTCATATGTACATCTTTTAAAAAAAATCAGAAGACCTGATATATAGAAGTAAAAAATGTTTATATTTTACACATCATCTTACATATCTCCTTAATCAACATTTGACAGCAAATAATACCAACAACAGAAATGGAATATTGGCAAAGTAATATCTACTTTCTATATTCCAATTAAATCTTCCAATGATTACACTCTGAATTAATTATCCATTAATGCTTTCAAGGATTGATCAAATAGTTAAGCGTTTAGTTCTCACTGTCCATATAGAAGTCTTACATACAAAACCTTTGAAAGTTTGCTTTGAGTGGGGAGAGCTTTTCCCATTTTCCACTAAGAATAGCTGATAATATTACCATTTATAAAATACAAAAGGAACTGTAACTCACTTCGCTTGTTAGTAAGCTTAATAAAGAAAATGAGTATAATACTGCAGAAACAGTATCAGAGATAGTTGCAAATATTTTGGACCAGAAGTCTGAGATAACGGGGAGGCTCCACCAAACTTTTAGTCCCACTGGAATAAAATGGCACATACTATATAGACAACTTTTACTGCTGCTTCTTTTAATTTTGCAGATGTCTTTAAAAGCTGGGCAGCTTTTAAAGCTGTATATTGAGTAATTAAATTGAAGTGACATTCCCAGAGTGTTTTCAGTGTTTTAGTCTTCTTTGTGGTGTGCAAAATATCTAGAGTAAATTTTTGATGACAGTTGAGTTGACTGATGAGCTAACATTTAGCCTTTCAAAACAGTGAGTCATCTCTTTTACAGAAAGATCTTCATGACCTATGGCCAGAACATCCAAGTATCTTCCAGTCTGTTTGCTATTTCTTCAGAACTTGCAGTTTTCCCTCCTACAAATACATTTCTGAATTAATTTCTGAATCTATGAATTCCTTTAGACCCGTAAGACATACTTGAAGCAAGGATGCTCAAAGATTAGAGAAGATATGGATGGATCTGGTTAGCTTTCGAAGGCTTCCAAATTTCAAACCGATCTTCAAGAAAAATACTGTCTAATTGGAACACTATAAGTATATTGATATGTAAGAATGGATCATCCAAATGGTAGGCTTAGAAGCTTATGTTCCTATTTTAATATGTCTGAACCCTGTGTTTGTTCCAATACTGTAAATATCTTAGGTGAGCTGTCTGCTGATTATTAGATGAGATGGCTGGAGGAACATTCTACACACACATAGTATGAATAGCACTAAGCAACAATAACTGATGCAACATGCATTTGCCATAAGTTAACCTAGAATCATAGAATTAAAAAGTAATGTTCAAGAAGCTATTAAAGATCTGTCTATTCTCTCAGGCTAGGCCGCTAGGGCAAAGCAAAGGTTGAGTCACTGCTAGATTGGGGAGGAAGTGGGATGTTGGTTATATGATGTTTTTGGAGTATTCCTTCTTTTTTCTCTTCTCTTTTTTACTTTTAATTGTAAGCTGCTCAGAGGTATTGGGAGGCGGGTGGCATATAAGTTGTATGTGTGTGTATATATATATATATGTGTGTGTGTGTGTGTGTGTGTAAATAAATAAATTGTGGAATTAGAAGAAACTACGCAGATCATCTAGTCTGCAATATTAGGAAAGCCAATTAATAGTCTGGAATATGACAGATTCTCTTACATACTGGCCTCACCCTGATATTCACAATAACCTTTATCTTTGATATTCTGTGTAAGGAAAACTCTGTTTTTTCTAATCAGAGAGCATTTTAACAGTGAATCTGAAGAAAAAGCCTTAAAGACTGCATTTAATTGCCAGATGAAACCGGCATCCTGTATTCATTCTATGTTTCTGCATGTGTATGGCTACACACTCTTTTTGAACACTACTCTGTTTTTTAAACTGATTAAGGATAAAACAAAAGATACTGTTTATTTAGAATTAAATGTGTACCACATACTGCCCTCTTGTGGAAAACAAGGAGATTATTACTTCCCATGTCAAGAAATCAGCCATTAATTTATGGACAGGTGTGTGGCATATAAAAAAAGGAACACAGTTACATACAGCATTGAGAAACTAATTAAGGAAGGTGTGGAATAATGTAGATTGTCTTACAGAGCTTTTTTCCTGCATATCATCATAACATAATTCTATCTGAGCCATACAAATTTCCTGCATTTTCTTTATTTAAATTATCCTTTTAAAGGTAATTTTTAAATATAAACTTAACAAATTTATACAGTGAAATGTCATAATCAATACATATCTTTGCCCTCTTATATAAACAAGAAAATTATGCCTTCCCCCGTTCCCTACACATAGTTTTTATTCACTTAGCATTGGAATATCTGAGAACATAAATATTCACTCTTCGTCCAGGGCAACTCAAATAAATGTTAAATATTGAATTGGCTACCAGAATGTTGAGAAATAAAGGATTCTGTACAAAAGAATTACTATCATTCTCACTTTAAAATCCACTTGAAAGTAGTTTTCCACCTGAAAAAACTACTGTACTATTTCTTTTTAATGAAAAAGCAGAAGACTCACATCATGCTTTGGTTGTTTTGAAATCACATTTTGAAAGCCAATCTTTTTTCATATCACATCGACATTTAAGCCTGTGTTGTCTTCATCATCTCTGAAATTCCAAAGTGGACTGATTGGGCATTTCCAAAATAATGGACTCACTCTTTTAAACTGCTGCCATCATGACATTTTAAAAGTTGCTTTTCAAGAATATTCATATTAATCATGATTAGTTATCACTGCATCACTTCCAAGACAATTGCGCAACTTTTCTAAAATAGACAGTTATCCAGTGGATTATGAGACAAGAGAAAAACCTCCATGGACTGAAATAATTACATTTTTAATTTAAAATATACATGTTGTATACAATTGGCTCGTCAGTTTTTTTCAGACTGCCCTATAAAAAGAATATAAAACAAGCCTGTACAGTTAAGAACTCTTAAAGTTTTTTTTAAAAAAAATGTAATATACATTATTTGTAAGGTCTCAAAAATCTGGAGACCTTAGAACGCAACAGTCGAATGAAAGATCTTGGAAACATTTCCCTAGATTCTTGTGCTGTATACTTAAAGTAATTCTGTGGGTGGGCCAAGACATCAAACAATGCCTTTATCAGCTTCTTATCCTGAAAGAATAAGGTCAATATTTTTAATCATTTGATGATGATTTGAAATAAACAATAAGACAGAAGCATAATTTAATATAGTAACTATTAAAAACTAAAGTCAGAAAAGGACTATTAGCCAGGTGATGCCCTGTTACTTTTATTTATGTCAGATTTAGATCCTGCCTTTTGTTTAGAAGCCCAAGCCAGTATGGATGGAATCCTAAGGCATAGGTTGGGGGGAGGGAGGGGGGAAGAGAGAGAGTGCAATGTTAAGATCAAAGTTTTCTATTGTCTTTACCACTTCATAAGCTGGAAACAGTATTTTTTACTCTGAAATTTTTCACTCCCACCTTAACTATATACAGATAGTCCTCGGCTTACAACAGTTCATTTAGTGACTGTATGAAGTTACAATGGGATTGAAAAAAGTGACTCATGACTATTTTTCACACTTATAACCATTGCAGCATCCCTGTGGGCACAGGATCAGAATTCAGACCCTTGGCAACTGGTATGTATTTATGATGGTTGCAGTGTCCCGTGGTCATTAGATTCCCCTTTTGTGACCTTCTGACAAGCAACGTCAATGGGGAAGCCCGGTTCACTTAACAATAGTATTACTAATTTAATAAATGCAGCGACTGGTTTAACAACTATGGTAAGAAAAATTGTAAAATAGAGCAAAACTCACATTTAACAACTGTCTCTCTTAGCAAAAGGAAACTTAGGGCTCAATTGTAGTTGTAAGTCAAGAACTACCTGTATAGACTCAGGGCACATGAATAAAGAAACCACTTTTGTTTTTTTGCTTCAAATAATAATGTACTTTTAATCAGCACTGCCTCAACTAGCTACTCAAGAGTTCGAGAGTGTCAAGGCAATATATGTATAATATACAATAATTATAATAATAGTAGCAGATAGCTCTTCTTGTTAGAAAGATATACCTACCTTCCTATGTTGGTACCCACTTCCCTCTGTCACAAGAATTTATTAATACATTGCCAACTCATTGCACTTCACAGATCATGAGTAACAGCATAAATCTTTTGACCATAAAAAAGCTTAACTCCTATTTTCTTCCAGGCAAGGTTAGAAATAAGATTACCTTAAGGATCTCTTGGTGATTTTCTGATGCATAAAGTCTACCATCTCTGACTATATCTTCTATTAGCTCCTGATAATCCTCTATTCAGAATACACAAAGCAGCATTAATCTTCCTTACTTGTTAAAGAGTCAAAAATATTCCGTTTAGGCAAAAACAGATCATTTACATTTAAACATGTAAAGCAATTTAAAAGCATCCCAGGGTTGTTACAGATTTTTTTTTTGTAATGTACAATCAAAATTAGAGGCTTACTTCTGTAATTTGAAGATTTAATATATTCCAAAATAATTTCAATAAGAGAACTATATAAAAAAGACAGAAACAAAATTTTCCATGGTTGATACTACTATGTTCAAATCATGAGTATTCTTACAAACTCTACTTTGTACAACATTTCCACAATTTTTTTCCTTAACATTTACTGCTTTAAAAATATCCACCATCAATATTCTTATTCTCCACTGTCTTTATATAATAAAACCATTACTCAATAGCTTTTGCTATCTTTACAGCAAGCGTGTGAGTTCCACAAATGTGTTTTCTTTATGGGAATTATATCAAGCTCAGTTCCAAAATTCTGGAACAAAGGCTGTCTCAGAAAAATGAGATCAGAAAGTTACCACTGATTACAGCAAAGCCAAATTTAGCTCTTTAAAAGAAACACATGTCAGGCATTTGGAGTTCATCATGCCCAAACCAGATTTGTTTGGGGATGGTCAGTACGCTGAGGGAATTCCTGTTTAACTTGGAATAATGGCCAGAGATCATATGGAGAAAAAGCTGCTAGTTCTCTTTGTCTCTGCCTGAAATATTGATTAGTCCCAAATTTAACTTCAAAGCAGAAAGTGTGAAACCACTGGAACAGTTATGAAAAAAGTAACTTCCCAGGGCTGAGTGAAAACATATGATAGTTCTTCCTAAATCTAAAAATATAATCTGAGCTATAACAGAGTAATTGAGGAATAGAGAAGTCACAATATTACACAGAACACATCTTGCAAAAAATATATTACGTAAAATACAAAAACCAATGAAAGATTCAGAACTTTTTCTGAAAACAGCTACAGTATTTGCCTTACTATCATGGCCCTAAATACCACAACAATTTCTCTGATCAGATACAGTTAACGCTACATCATTTTGTGCAGAAATGATGCATCCTGCCATAGCTGACTAGTAAGACGTGGCATGATTTAAGAAAACCATCTGTCAAGTCAAACACATTTTTTTCATAAAAGTTCTTTATTAAAGCCTTAAGCTGCATCAATGCAAATACTGCCATTTTCTATCCAGGAATTCTAATTCTGTATTCTCAGATAAAGAAAATATACTTCCCCCAAATAAAGGAGACTATACAGTATATCTATATTCCAGGTTAACCTCTTTCAAGACTGACTTTCAATCTATAAAGATCGATGAACAGTTCAAACATCAGGTAACACAATGATTGCTAATATTTTCTAAACTATTTATCTTATGATTGGATTCATATATTGTGCCCAGACATGATTAATTCAACCATGGGTTTGTTGACTTAGCCATAACCTACAATTTACAAACCACAGTGACTGAGATCACAATATATAGTAGGCCAAATCAGTAAATCACTTATGATTTAGCATGATCTGTGAGTACAGCAAGCAACAGTTTCGCATATTGGAAAGTTCAGGTGCTAAGTAACTGCTCACTACCTATTCATCTTCTTGAGATCTTCTCTTTCTACCTTCTTCAATTATGGAAGTGCAGAAATATAAATAACAAAAATAAAATGCCCACATTTAAACTTTCTTGGCTTACCATCATAGGTTACATAAGGGACCTGGAATCCTTTTGCACTATTTCCTTCATTTGATTTGAACTGGATCCAGAGCTTTTTAGACCTGGAAGTGAAAGCTATAGGGCGTTCATAAGTTTGGCAGGTTTCATATGTGGTCACAGAATTGGAGGAAGCTGGCAAACAAAATGTACAAATGCAGATATCAGAGTTCTATTATGCTTTATTTCCCATAATGTCCTACTATTACCCCAATATTAGTTTTCCCCGAAGAAAGTTATCCTATCAGTTATCCTGTTGCCAAAGTCTCTTCTAGTGAAAAGCAGAAGATGACTGCTATCTGTAGTCACTATGTTTATCTACTGAAGTCTGCTTTAGTAAAGTGTTTTCCTGATGCAACCAAGCTAAGAACTGAGTATTCTGGGACAGTAATCAAATTATGGTGCCAGAATAGTGGAGGCTGTTATTTCAAAGGTGTTTGTTTTTCAATTTCATTGTAATGTATACAATATTTGTCACTATTGCTCTCAACATAGTATGAAAGCATTTTGGTGCATTTTAAGCTATTGTCAAACTCTTCCCAACATTTCCAAAATAAGAGTTTTGTAGTCTGTTGTGGGAAAAGATCTAGGAAAGAATCTCCACAAAAATAAAAATAAAAATCATGTTTCACAACACATTACTACACTGCAATGTGTAGTAATCATGTTTCACAACACATTACTACACTGCAAACGGAAGCCTGGACGAGATTTGCAGCAAAAGGCTTTGTAAATGGAGGGAAGGCCTGAAACATTAAAGCCTTCCCCCCCCCCACACCGTTTGCAAAGCCTTTTGCCATCTTTGCAAAAAGCCTTTGCCGCCAAGAACGGAGCCCCGGCTTGACGCGTGCATCACTCCTGGCCTTTGTTCTTGGCAGCAAAGGCCTTTTCTTAAGGCATTAGCTGCTGAGAATGCAGGCCAGGAGCGACGCTCGTATCAAGCTGAGACTCTGTTTTTTGTGGTAAAGGCCTTTCCTCAAGGTCTTTGCTGCCAAGAACGCAGGCCGAGAGTGACGCATGCATCAAACCGGGGCGCGGTTCTCGACGGCAAAGGCAAAGGCCTTTCCTCAAGCACATTTTGTGCGAAGACTGGATGCCTGAAGTCCCACGAAATCACAGCCCCTAGAAGCTTCCAGTCTCGGCACCCAAAGAGTTTGCAAGCGGGCCAGATGCTTTGAAGTAGCGATTTCGCTGACACAAAGCCTCCCATCAGCTTGCAAACATTTTGGTGCCGAGACTGAAAGCTTCTGGACGCCATGATCTTGTGTGGCAGAAAGGCTGGAGAGGAGACAGCTGGAGAGGGGACAGCTCGCTATATCTTCACAAAGTAAGTGGCCTGTCATGATAGGATGGGGGGGAAGCAATTGTGGGGAGCATGAGTTATCTCAGTGGGTCAAGAGAGGCCTTGGGAGGTCTGAAGCAGGTGGCCTGTTCCATCACTAGGCCCCCCATGGCCTCCCCCCCCCCGATATACCTCATGTGCACTTAACAAACCATGCATTCATTTAGGGAACGATCGCGTTCAAGGTACACCATTCACTCCTATGAATCCTCGAGTTATGAATGGAATGGATTCGTAACTTGAGGACTACCTGTAGTGTTCAAAACTGTACAAAGGAGCTTTTCCCACCTACAAGGCATTAATATCATTTGTACATCTTTCTTCTATTGAAAGGATTACTTTTATACTGAAGAGATCAGTCCAAGGAAAATAAAACAATAGAATTTCCAGACGTTGGGTCCATGCTCCTTTATTCACCTAAGCGTTAGTATATGCAGGCCTATAAACAGAGCGTAGCTTTTTAAAGTTACTTTATATAGAACTCCACCTGACACAGAAATCCAGAGAAACAAAATCTACTTAATTTTAACTTACAACTTTTTCTCATCACCAAGTAGTCTCCACATTCATCTTCTATTGGTAAAAATATTTCTGGAACCACAATCAAAATACGGCGCTTAGGAGGTGGATTTATGGTCCAAGTGCACTCAGTGTTTGCAGGATAATTTCCAGGATAGTTTGGGGACTCAATGTATCCAGCAAACTCTCCAAGCTCACCCCCACAATGTCTGTCTGAAAAAAGAAAGGAATCTATTATCCATATTATGGCCTATGAAAAAAAGGTGGGGGGGTGGGAGGGCAGGTGGAAGAAGATAACCAATGCCACCAAACTCATCAAACACTGTAAACCAAACTTCAGCTTCTATATAGAAATCAAACATACAGTTTCTTAAACAACTGTTAATATACAACTGCTTGCAATGATTCAAAATGAAGTATGTTCACACATCACCCTATTTGTGGACCTGACATAGTCCAAGTTTGACAAAGATAACATACACAGTCCTTCCACATGACTATTTTACTGCACTTGATTATCCCATTGACACAATGGATTATACCAGTGGCATTTTGGTAGCCATATTCATAACTTTCATAGCTATGCTGATATTCATATCATATGTTCTATCTCCTCACTACAAGGGGGAAAAATCAATGCTTGCCAATTATTCCAACCAACGTATGATTGTCTTTATGGCCTCCACGCTGACCAAATATTGCAACCAATCCACAGACCCCTTCCTCATTACACATTGTATCTTGATATATAGTCTAGAATGTATCTTGATATATAGTCCATCACCAACACAAAAATAAATAGCTAATGGTTTCCTTCTTCTGATCTTCTCTATGATTCACCTACACTCTCCATTTGTGGAGGCTGAAGAGAAACCATTACATGGCTTAGTTAAATGGTGACAGTAGTGAGTATTAAAACTGATATGGTTGACTTGATAGAGGATCTGCAATTAAATTGGATAAAAATGAAGCCCTGTTAGATACCCTGGATCTTTTGGTACTTTCAGTTCATTGGCCTTGGAATTGTTCAGATTGCTAGGTGGGATTAGGCTTTGAGACACTGTTCCTTTATGGCTATATCCATAAGACAGTGCTGGAGCTCTACTGTTTAACACTTACGCTGCTGACTGGTGACAGCTCTCCAAGGTAGACTAGATTAGGAAACTAAAATGATGCAGGTCAATTATAGATTTACAGTAATAGAATCTTGCAAGTCTGAATGTTCTTCCCTCCTCCCTCCCTTTATTAGGGTCTTCCCTGAGATGTTTTCAGGTTATTGTTGTGTCCTGAACTTAGATTTATCTAACCTTTGTCTTGGTAGCAGCACTTCCTCTAGTCCCTCAAAATCATCATTTATGAGTGTCAGGCATTGGGTGGGATGTCTTTAGTACCCTGATGGTACCAATCTCTGATGCTCCTTACTTCTTAATTCCAAGGAATAATTGGTTCCTTTGAATATTGCCTAATTCAGTAATAGACTGTGTTTGTGTGTGTGGTAGGAACAGGCTGAAATGAAATCCAGACCCTGCAATATTAATTCTATACCAACGATTCCACATGGATTCCCAGTGGTTTACATATATCAATAAAATCATGAAACCACAAATAACCCACATTCCCATTAAACCTATAATAAATCTCTGTCATAATAACCAGCCCTGGCAACATTGGACACCATATGTTCTTTGGAACATTCCATTTTAACCACCTTTTTAAAAACTCTTGGGAAATATATCTTTTGAGTCTTTATGGAAGGCTGCCTAAGTATGGAGGACATGGTAAAAAAGAACATTTCCCCGAGCTTGTAACCAACAACATCCCAAATCTAGACATATTCATTGGATGAATGGATACATTTCACTTGAAGCAGAAAGTCTCTAAATTATCAAAATGTCGAACCATGTAGCACTTTAAAGATAATGACCAGCACTTTGAATTGTACTCAGATGTCAACCAAACCTACAACACAGTTAGTCTTCAATTTTAAAAAGCAAAAGATCATACAACTTGACTATCTAAGGAACTCTTATTTCATTATGAATATGTCCAGCTATTAATATCTGTAGAAGAGGCCCTTTGCATATGGCGGTTGCTATCAAAGGCCAATCTTTCTGAGATGCAAGAGAGCCTTTTCTCGTACTGTTCTTCAATTATGGAGTACACTTTCTTGGAAACTGAGTTTGGCTCCCATAAGTTCAGTATTGGGAAGAATACTGGAGATGCATCTCTCTCTCTCTCTCTCTTTTTTTTTTTGCTAAGCTTTTAATCGTTAAATTACTATATATTAATGTTAAATTATGTATCAATTTTAGTGTTAATTTAAACATGTCAAATTTATGTTTTTGTTTTAATTTTGTTAACAGCCTTTATCTAGAACAGAAAGGTGAGGCATATATGAAATGAAATGAAATGAATGAGCCCTTTAGAAGATGGCTGGGATACACTGGCTCCCTACATTGGAAGGAGGGAGACTGCTACATACTGTTGGCAGTGGGTGGAAGAGAGTAAACAAAAGTCTTAGGAAGCAAGGCCTTAGGTACAGTTACAGAATTCTCAGTAGAAACCTTGATGAAATTGTTGGCAACTGTTCTTGTTTCCACTTATATAAGTTGCATTAAGATCGGTACCAAAGAAAACAACCAGGTCAAATACGCTGCGTCCCAAGAGGGAGCAGAATCCAATATACTAAAGGAAGCCCTTGGAACACAGTATGAGTTTTTATGAGTTTCGTTTTTTGAGTTAATGAGAAAAAGTGAAAGACAGCAATAACAGAGGATTAAGTGCAAGATGCCTAGAAGCATTATTGAAGATTGTCACACTAAGGACACCTCATATTAATTGAAACAGTAGTAGAGCAGCTAATCTTTTTAGAGAATACGTTTATACTAAAACTGGATCTAGTTGCTCTGGTATTATTAGCCTGCCTTGATTCCTTGGCAGAATATAAGCTGCAATTCCCCCAAGGAAAGAAATCTCATGTGATTTGCTATATATAGAAATGTTACCACAGCAACTCAAGAAGGAACTATGGCACAGGATTCTTCAACGATGTGAAAAAAAAAAAGTCAACTGAACTGAATATAAGCAGGGCAAGTTGTACTGATCTCCTGGATTCTAAAATTTACTATTCTTACTTAGCACCAATCTTCACCTTTGCAATGCAGTATGCTTGTGGATCCATCAAAATCAGTAGTTGTGTTTCCAGGACATGAAATACAGTACTTTTGTCCAAACTCCGGTTGATATGTTCCATTTGGGCAGCGGATACAACGATGCGTAGTTGTATTGTAAAAGTGTCCAGGTGAGCACTGCACTATAAATGAAAATAAGAAATCAGCTTGGACTAATATTTTGAAAAATTATGGCATAATAGAAGCGCTCTTCATCTTAAATTCATTTAACTATTTTTCTGAAAATAAATTTATACAAGCTGATATGCTTATAACCCTGTATAAATAAAAGCTTGTATGATTTCCATAGTATATCTGCAAATTGGTATAAAAACATAGATTTTACACTATAAAAAGCATAAATTTTGATAATTGTGTTTATTGCATAATAGATGCATATAACATTTATGACACAAGAAGGCACACAGGTGAAAAATATATTCAATTTCGTGCGAAAACAAAAATCATTATAGGAAGCTCACTATTTGAAATGGCACTGAGATTAAATGTGCCTTGCTTGATTGGAGGATATGCCAATTATTTCTTGCCTAAAAATTATTTTTGGTCTAATGCAGGGTGCAAAACGATATTCCAAGGGGTGCAAAAACTTGAGTTTTTAAAATTATAGTGTATATGCATAATTTGTTGCCATTATTTCGAACTTTTGTAAGGGGTGCGAGAATATATCAGAAGCGTTCTAGGGGTGCGAGGTATAGAAAAGGTTGGGAGCCGTTGGTCTAATGTAAGATATTTTAAACTAGGTGTTCTTATATTCTGGATGGTGAAAAGTATTCCTGTAGGTAATAAAGTATTGTCTATCTTAGCTGGGAGGGTTGTGGGAAGCTGGCAAGGAAGGTCACAAATGGCAATCGTGACTGGTACAACTCGTTTATCATCACTTCAGATGGTTGCTGAACAAATGGTTGTCACTCAAGAACAATTTATATAGAAATTCAGATCAGATCAGAGGGAGGGAGAGATGAAACTTTAGGACTGAAATAAATGATGGCTTAATGTTTTGAAATCTTGCCATTCTTACCTCTAGTCTCACAATCCTGAAACATTGTTGCACTGGTAAATTTTGTCATCAGACCTCCTCCACATGTAAAACAAGATGTTCGACCTGGTTCAGGCTGGTATGTCCCAGAAGGGCATGAAAGACAGGGCTTAAATCCATCAGCTGAATATTCACCCGGTGAACACTGTCCTGCGGAGTAGAAAGAAGGGTAACAGGGCAGATATAAAAATCTGAAGCAAAATCAGTTTAAAATGATGCCTACATGCAAGCTTAGAATCAAATGCTAAACTCTTAATATTTGTTAAAACAAAATACAGAAAACAATTTAAAAATTTCCTGTCTCTGCTCTCAATTCTAACACTTACATGTAACTTGATTCAGAGAAACCTATTTTTACAGTAAGAAAACAGTAGCTTCCATTGTACTATATTACCAGCCTCTCTTTCTGATAATAGGTTTTTAATAGGCTTGCTTTTTTATTAGAAAATTAGCAATAACAATAGCACTTAGTCTTATATGCCACTTCATAGTGCTTCACAGCCCTCTCTAAGCGGTTTACAGTGTCAGCATATGGCCCCCACCAATCTGGGTCCTCATTTTACTGACCTCGGAAGGATGGAAGGCTGAGTCAACCTTGAGCAGATCAGGATCAAACTGCTGGCAATCAACAGTTAGCATGCAATACTGCTTTCAACCACTATGCCACCAGGACTCTTGTATTCAAGTGTAATGCACCTAACTAAACTATTACTAATTGAGAATTGGTTCTGAAGTTTGCTAAGTGCTGAAGAATCATTCTGTTTGTTAAAGATTCATATGTGATACTGAAGCAAAAAGGGATTTATTACCCTTGCACAAATACAATGGATTAACTTTTCCAAACTGGAGCTATAGCAAGAAGTATCCTGCCTTCATAACATAGTTGTGATTCAGTTGCTTGTCTCCTGCTCCAGCTGTCTGCTAAAGAAAGAGCTTATATTCAAATTAACAGACTTGTATATATCCATCTTGCAATTCTACTAAAATTATTAGAGATTAATGGCTTGAAAGAGAGAAAGCATTTTTGTACATAGATAATATAGTACTATAATATGTTATCTAATCAGTAAGATTAAGAAACAAAATATTTTATTTTAGTTAAATTGCAAACAAATAGCATAGTTTAGTCATTGTGTCCTGGGTCAAACAATTATTCATTTGTACCTTTTATGAGTTGCCTTCCTTTATCTGTCTTAAAGTATACAATTCAGAAAAACCAAACAAAGTTGCAAAATAGGACCCCAACCCAATCTGATATAGATATATGTTGGATCTTCACTTTGACACAAATTAAAAATTGTGGGAGTTGTAATCTCAACACATCTGGAGAAAACAAGGTCAGGAAAAGCTGCAAGAGGCATAACAGCTTAATTTTCAATGCTCCTCCCTACCAGTTATCTATGTAAAAATACCATGCCATTTTTTAAGAGAAAAGGAATTAGAAATTTTCATGTACCTCCCAATATTCTACCCATCTCTATTTTATGAAGTAATAAGCCCCTTTAGTTTATATACTGAATTAACAGATAATAAAGAATAGGAGGGTTATCCTTTGTTTGAAGATATTTTAACAATGCCTGGTTCTGCTTATGCTTTATTTCCACAGACCTTGTCTTGAAAACCCATTCACTTTCAGTTCAGTTGAAGGACATTTGCAAGGCAGAAATGACAGTGAAACTGTACTCAAAATGTTTTAATAATACATACAAATGCAGGCCATATTGTAAATAGATGATGTAGAAATAATTACATCAAATTCCTATCCCTGGTCTTTAATATCTCTGCTTCTGAACTGTTTTGATGCTCAGATATTATAAAAACAGAGCTAATCTACTAGAACTGATTATATTCATGTTGCCTATAGATTCTCCACGTAAATCTGAGTGATGTATCTCCCAAATTTGCAGTAAGCAGATTGCAAAGACAAAACAAGTGATTAAACTGCTTTGTAAGACAATGGATTACTGCTGCAATTGTTTGGCTATACTGTGGAGTTCTTAACTTTTAAAGAGAGGTTAAATCTGTTAGCTTGTGGTTTACAGCTTCAATAAATCACTTCACCAAATGGCTGTTTTTGTTAAGAGGGGCTAAATTGGCCTTGGCTTCATTTCAGGTTATTTAAGTTCGCAGAAAAAAAAGGCACTAACTGTTCTTGATCAGGAATGAGGATTTTGTTTACAGCTAATGAGCTGTGTTTAATAGGAAAAACGGCCTTGGCTTATGAATAAAGCAGCAGAAGGAACCATATGCACTCTTTGCAGCAGTGAAGGAAGATAATGACATGATAGACACTGAGCCATTAGTCATGACACGAGAGACATGAAGAAACCATTTCTTTCCCAACACTTTTTCTTTTGAGCTTGGAAGTAACTAAGATATTACATTATATGCAAATCTAAGTTATTTTCCCCAGATGGTGATATTTAATTTGAATCATAGGATATGCCACTTTCCTTTATCAATAGGCCAACCTAACTGCAGATTAGCCACACCAGTTACCAAACTATGTTTATGGTATCAAACAACACATCATCCACACTTCTTGATTGAAAACTGATAGTTTAAATGTAGAATATAGGTATTTTACAAAATGTTCAGTGTTGATATTTTATTGAGCACTATGCAGGGATTTGTAAATGGAAAGTATAAAATTCACAATAAAATCA
This sequence comes from Protobothrops mucrosquamatus, assembly GCF_001527695.2. Classification (NCBI taxonomy): domain Eukaryota; kingdom Metazoa; phylum Chordata; class Lepidosauria; order Squamata; family Viperidae; genus Protobothrops; species Protobothrops mucrosquamatus. Next base: position 246,622 of record NW_015388093.1, on the reverse strand, counting down.
AACAAAAAGCCCATTTTTTCTGTACTAGAAAAGAAAATAGAGAATGAGTTGTATCGTGGATCAAAATATTAAGCCAAACTATTTAATCAGAAATATTAAGAAATAGAACATTTTGGGTTCACGTATTAAGAATGCAGGTAGAGAATTGCAGTTCTATTCCACATTGAGGTCTCCTTTATCAAAGAAATTTAGTATGCCAGGAAAAAGAAATATTGTATTAAAATCTAATATATTACTGCAATGGAGATACATTACAATACATTAAGAACAAAGATTGAAGGAAGGTATATTAGATCTTTGCAGTTCTATTTTTCCATCAAGACTTATCCAGAACCTGTGCTACTTATATCCATTAGTATTAAATATTTTCATTGTATAATGGCTGTGAAGAAAGAGCTGGTTGCAAATATTCTGCATCCCTTTTTCATTAGTTAAGCACTGTTAGCTAGCATTTTTTCCCCATCTACGTAGCCATCAGAGAAGCATTTGCTCATTCAGGAAAATAACCCATCACATAAAAGCCTTGGGAAAGGTTCATAGCCCTAGAAAGGGTAGGAAAGGAAAATGCACGGATTCATTTCCACCTATGTCAAGAACAGATCCTGTATGAAAATCTGGACAGCACTGTCTGTCAGAGTAAGTAATATTAGATAAAATGAATTGAAGGAATATTAGGCTAAATAAAAAATAATGAAAATTAGATTAAATGATATCTTCATAATGTATCTACATTTCCCATATCTAGAGCATTTTCTAGAAGTAAAACAACTGTATTTAAAAATATTTTTTCCCAGAATATTCATTCCAGAATCATCCTGTACTTCTGTAGTTCCAATACTTTTTCCCATCTTACATGGCATTAAATTATATTCACAGAAATGGCTTTAAAGTATAATAAATTTAGCTCTTTCCTTCTCGGAAAATCCATTGAATACATTTAAAAGGCAAAACATAGTCTGATTACTGGATAATATCAACCCACAGTTTTAAAACATTTTAATTGGTATATTCTTAACCATCCAGGAAAAATTTAAACTACAAGATTTACTTTATTGTTGCCCTGTTGCAAGCAATTGTCTGTGGTCTCTAATACATAGCTTAAATCACTCTTGTTTACCACAGCCCTGAAATACTACCAAGAGGCCCTGGGTGCTTCAGTCAGCAGGGCTGAGTTTAGAATTTAGCTTTTAGTGATGTACTATAAAATCCTCTCTTGAATGAATACTAGGAACATGTCTGGGCAGTTTTACACATAGGCAATCTTTGCTGCTCCAGATGATCCGAAATTGATGTTCAGTAGGTAATATAGGTTATCCTCCTTAGTCTCTGTTGTTGTTGTTAGTTGCAAAGTCATGTCCGACCCATTGCGACCCCATGGACAACATTCCTCCAGGCCTTCCTGTCCTCTACCATCTTCTGGAGTCTAGTATAATCTATTAGTTTCTCTGTAATCCCACTATTCTCTGGGCTACAGGCTACAGCAAGAATGCACTGATCAAAGATCAAGAAGAATTTCATAGCTAGGATCGTGTTGGAAGCTGAGGCTTTGCCTTTATTCAGGCAAATATTTCCCAGCAAGATTCTACAGAGATACCTCTATCTTTTTTCTGCCCATTTCAGAGCAGTTAATAATAGGAAGGGAAATGTTAGATTACACCTTTCACAGCCTCAAATCTCTACTGTACATTCACCTGCAATGAAGAGCAAACCTACTTTTTCTGTAAATTGTTTAGCTAAACTCTAGCACTATAATATTTCTCCAAAGCCTAATGTTAATGAACATTTTTCAGCATATGTAAAGAGGGAGAAGCAACAGCAAGTCTTTCTCTCCAAACACAATGTGTTGCATAACATCCTTACCTCCACATTCAGTTACTCTGCGAGCACCAACTGCTTTTGAGTCCCCAGAACGTTGAAGATTTGGACAAGGTTCACAGACAATTTGACCTTCATTGTCTTGATAAGTTCCATTAGGACATAAAATACAACTTTCTTGTTCCCCATCAAAATATGTTCCAACACTGCAGCTAGCTAACAATAAAAAGCAAAACAGGCAGTCACAGAAAGTATTTTCTCTTCAGTGAGAAGGATGAATATTACATAGGGTGAAGCTTTAACCTATGTTTGAATGTACTATTTACAATTAAAGGTATGTTATTTCACTGAATTGCTAACCATCATTATTACTCCTGAACAGCTACTCTACAATGTAAATCTCATAACTATTTTCACAATTTCACTCATAATGTGCAAATGGCAAATTAATCTTTCTTCACTTAGAGCAACACAATGTTCTGAATGTTCACAACTATAAGGGATATTTTGGAACAGGAAAATGGACTCTTGTCCCATTATGGTTTTCTTCTGAGTTTCTGAAGATGAACCTTCTACTTTTCCTACAGGATTTTTTTTCTAAAAAGAAAAGATGTTCAAGCCATGGCAGATGGACTTTTTCACCTGCTTTCTTTTGTTCTAGGTCCACATTTTTTTTTTTAAAAAAAAAGATCTATAAAAACTGAGACATGAACTTTACTAGAAAATCTGTAACACATTTTCAAGACACCTGCTTTCCAGCTGAAATGTACCTTATTTGATCAGCAACATCTCAACTTAAAAATCCCTGGAAGCCAACTGAACAGGATCTCTAACATACTGTAGGAATCAGCAATTTTCTTTCATAGGATTACAGTTGTTCTTTCAGGGAAATATTTTGATTAAATTCCCTACTAAAGAAATTGGGTCAGACTTCTAATAAGACCAATCTGTTTTCTTTCTGACACCAATGTTGAAAATGGGGCCAGACAAAGAAAAAGGGGATGTTCAAGTGAAAACATCTGTTTGCTTTAGCCCTATTCTTTGAGCTATCCCTTATAGATCACTTCTGAGAGAACGTGGCCCTTGAAGGCAAGAGGATTCTAGACTAATTGCATCACTGAACTACAACGGTGTTTCTCAACCTTGACAATTTTAAGGCATGTGGACTTCAACTCCCAGAATTCCACAGCCAGCAATGCTGGCTGTGGAATTCTGGGAGTTGAAGTCCACATGCCTTAAAATTGTCAAGGTTGAGAAACACTGAACTACAAGATTAAGCATTCTAAAAAAACGAAAGTAGCCACATCAGCTGAGCAATATTCTTCCCAGTGATGTATGGGTTTCAATTAAATAATTATGTATATGTATATGAAGACATTTATAGGAGGTCTACAATCCTATAAAACTGAAAATAGGACCCATTACTGGATTTTTCCTAGCTCTACACATACATACAATGCATAAAACTGGCTGCAATTCTCCTCCTAATATCAATGGGGCTTACATGTTATTGGACCTTTTTTTTTTAAAACTAGTGAATCCATAGCTACTGTCTAGGCTTATAGCTACTTAACAGTTTCAACAGAGGCAAGAAAAAAAGAACAGTAATTTAAAATATCATCTTCATATGTGTGACTAAACTGGAGACAATTTTAATTAAATAACCAGGAACAGATAGACCCTTTAAAATTGTGAATCCTACTTAAAATAACAATCTCTTCCACTGCTCAAAATGAAAGCTACATATCAAATAGTTGCTTTACGCATTCTATTGAGATATTCCTGATACTTTTCTCCAGGGTAATAAAGCAGAAATATGCTGGTATAAATAATATACTGAATGACAACTTCTAACAGCCTTAGCCATCAGGGACAGGATCTGGAGGACCAACAGTTACTGTAGATTGTTTCTTGCCTGTATAAAATTTCCCTCTGTGAAGTAATCAACAGCTGTATACTAACTTTTAAAGACATCACTGATCTTTCAGTATGAACAAAATAACAACATCACTGCAAAAAAACATAAGGTGTTCCACAGAATACAAAACCCGCCTTCTTTGAAAACAAAGACCAATAGTTTAGAAATAATGAAACTACATTAAGGATTCAGCAAACTTTCTGCTTGCCTTTCTTTTCTTCAAATGAAGTTAAGAGCCATTCACCATTAACAGATTCTGTTCCTGTAACCACCCTTTTCTGTTGTGTTCATTGACCATTAAAACCCTATTCTTAACTTATACAAGAGTTTCAGGGGTGAAATGAAAGCTATTCTGATGCAAAAGATAGATGTGGAGAGAGGCACCCTGAGGGCGCCTGGATTATAAGTTACAAAGACATTTGAAAGTTCTTTCTCCCTATTCAGCCAGTTTCAGCTTTGAGATTTTGAAGCCATGGACAAACACTATAGTGTCTCATTGACTAAGATGGTGAACCTTATAAAAGAAGTTATGATCCACAACTAACCAACCCTTGAAGACCCATGCCCTGATTTCATAAGAAAAAAGACAAAAACTAATGGATTATATCTCTAAGCTATATTGTTTCGGAATCTTTGTTGTTGTTGTTTTGGTTTCTTACTGGTTCATAAGCTGTGAACATATGGAGAAATTTTGTGCGTAAGAACTGCACTCTGAAATCTATTATTCCTGAAACAGTAAGAACAGTTAGCTATTATCTCTGATTTAGAAAATACATTAACTTCTCGTATTCTGCTCAAGACCCTGTTATTTAAAAGAGAAAAAGTAGCAATACACTGAACATCAGACATACAAAACTACACACCGAGTGTATTTGTTTGTGTATTTTTATCTTTTTAAACAATTTTTAACAATTAAGATAATAGGATAAGATTTACAATTAAAAAAGCAGGAGGAAGGAGTATTAGGTATGTTCATTATCTTGAGTTAGTTAAAAAATAAATAAAGGCAAGATAAACAAAATCCAAAAAGAAAAAGATTGAAACTCTAGTGCAAGTTAATCTGTCTTTGATGAAGAATGACTTCATATTGCTTCCAATAATTTTATTTATTTATTTACTATTATTTATTTGCTGCCTCTTTAAGTGACTTGCTATCATATAGGTATCTCATAGATTAAAAATTAATAGAATAGAATAGAATAGAATAGAATAGAATAGAAAATAGAATAGAATAGACCTTGGAGGCCTTCCTAGTCCAGCTCCCCCCCCCCCGGTTCAAGCAGGAGAACCTATACCATCTCAGACAAGTGACTGTCCAGTCTCTTCTTAAAAACCTCCAGTGATGGAGTGCCCACGATTTCTGGAGGCAAGCTGTTCCACTGGTTAATTGTCCTCACTGTTAGGAACTTTCTCCTAACAGTTAGGAACTTTCTCCTAACAGGTTGCTTCTCTCTTTGATCAATTTCCAACCATTGTTTCTTGTCTTGTCCTCTGGTGCTTTGGAGAATAATTTGACCCCCTTTTCTTTGTGGCAGCCCTTGCAATTTCTTAGAGATTGAGGGATGCAAATCAAAGGCTGGATTCTTTCTTCCTTTCTCTAGTTCAAGCGGTCTGAAGACATTATATCTTGGCCTACTTCAAAACCCCATTCCCGCTATGGAATGGGACATAATTTCACATAAATCTGGAAGTGAATATGAGTGTGTTCCCCACCTCATTTTCTGGGGTTTCTCAAGAGACGTATAGATTCATTTCAAAGAAGCAAAGGTTAACATTAAGCACAGATTGTTGGCCTGAATGGCATGGCATAGTATGGGAATATTTCCAAACAGAAGAGAGGAAAGCACAAAAACTTGAGCTTCCATAGAATTCATTCTTATTGTATCAGCTAGTTTTCCATATAATCCAAAATATAGGTACTAATCCTGTCAATGTGCTATTGAAACATTTGTTTTGGAATCTCATATTTCCATTGTATTTTTGTAATCATAGTTCTTTTTTAGAGTTTTTGTTTTAAAATATGTATCAAGGATTTCACTGCTTTCAGTTCAATGAACTCATGGAGTTAAAACACATGTTTCTAAATAAACATCTTTTGTACCATGTTTTCGTGATAAATGGGATAAACAATAAAGTTCACAGTGAATACAGTACTAAGTATTATGAAACTGACAGATGCTTTCAGATACTGGGGGGGGGAATGAAAAATGAATAGAAAATGAATTACAAAGCTTAGGTCGGAGACAATGGAATAGAAATAACAAAGAGGACTTACATTGAGCCCAAAGAAAATAACCTTGACATAAGAGTCATTATTTTTCCACAAATACTTTTTTGTGGTGCTGTAAAATGTAGAATTCTAGCATTTATTGATCTAGCCATTCCTTCAATAGCTGCATGATTTTCTGATATTGTGAGTGTCAGACAGATCAAATAACGCAAAGAGAATGAGATGCACATCTGAGAGATTTCATCAATATTAATTTCTGTTCATTCTACTTACCACATTTGTTATCCAGGTACTTTTGACCTACGCTGCAGGGATCCTGGGTATCTACTGCTCTGGGAGGCTTTCGAGCCACGCCATGATCTACACCAGAGAGGCGAATATGGAACTGCTCTTTGTTGATGACTTTCCGCAAAGTTCTAATAGCTTTACGAAGCCTTTTCTCAGTCCTTTTACGTGCACAGCTCAAATTACACGTATCTAGAAAGGAGCAGGTAGTAGTGATTAGGAGCAAAAAGCTTGGATGTATAGAACCATTACTTTAAAAAGATAGCTGGTACGGCAACTGAGAAGGCAGCCTGCCTAAATAATGGCAACAAATATTGTCCTGAGGTGAAATTTTCAAGGCACACAAAACAGACGTTAATGTACAACAATAACATCTTTAGCCACAGTAGCTTTCTGATCATATGGAAAAGAGCTCTTAAGCTTCAAAACAGGAGATACTTTTTTTCTTTTTTGCATAGAAATGGAAATGAAAGAGAGAACTCAAAAAGATCAAACTGCAACAAAGCTCTGTCAGAAATGAAGCCTTTCAGTTGTACTGTGAGTTCTTTTCCAACCAACCTGCCACCTCCTTTTGGTCTGTTTCAAGCTCAAAGTCTGCAGATATAAACATTTCTCTAGCTGCCTTCATTCTGCCGAGGTCTCCAACAGTTTTCTTGCCAGAACTGCATGTTAGGTTTACATAGTAGAAGTTCTCCATTATTGAATTATGTTTCTCTGTGTGGACAAAATTAAAGGAAGCAGCAACTTGGCCAAATTTGTTACTGGGCATTTGCTAAAGCTTGATAAATGTTGCTGAATATGCAGAGTTACATGATTAATTCCAGATGCTTACAAATGACAAACAACTGCAGCTACCAGTTTGGATATTTAGCGTGTCACATACCAGCAAACTGTTTTAGAAACATTTATAGTTATATCCCAAATCTGAGAAGAATTGTGAATCATTACAACAACAGAAACCCACAAATCCTATCAAGTCATAAATGATCTACAAAAACAACCATTTTAAACTATGCACTGTCATTCATACCTGGTATTACATGGTGAAGAGCATCCTGAAACATCTTACTCTTTTTCAAGTTACATTTTCCTTGATTAAACTTAAAAGTTACAGTTGTCCTGATGATAGAGAGATCTTCAGAAAGAAACAGTAAAATAATTATTTTCAAATTAACTTGAATTCATTACCAAAACCAAGCAGGTAATATAGATGGCTTCCACATGCCTCATTTAATTCTATATGGGTTATGGGTCTAGTTCCCAGAGCATCCTGTTTTCTTTCTTTCATTATCTTAACTTTTTCCTTTGCATTTGATATTTTAATTTTTTATTAGCCACTTAGAATTGCAAGGCAAGTAGGCGGCCATATAAATGGAATAAACAAACAAATAAACTATGCAAAAACTCCTCATCTCAAGAGGGAGTCAAAAAATGAAAGCAAACAAGCCAAGCCAAAATATATAGTACACTGAGGGTATAGGAATATTTGAAGTAACTAAAGAACTTGCATCAAACCACATTGTCTAACCCAAAGCCAAACAAATAAAATTATTAGTGGTAGTATAACTAGATTGTTATAATAACCCATATTATAGTTTGTTTTGGCTAACCATGGCTGAACACAGACACTGTGGTAAGTTTACAATTGATGATATATTATAGCTGGGTTTAGTCAATTTAATAATAAAACATACAGCAGCAACTTTCATCCACTTTAATGGCAGATGATGACTCTAAGCTATGTGTCATGCTAGCCCTTAGCAAATGTATCATGCTAAGTTTAGATAAACATGTACCTTGAAATCAGCTGCTTGCTCTTATATTCAAAACTTTTGATGTGAAATCATTAAGACATGATGAATGTTTAAAATAAAATTAAAACAACACTACAGCTGCAGCATCAGTCAGGTAACTGACTAAAAACCATCAATTTAAAAGTTATATTTTAAAATATATGTGTTTTTTAAATTGCTTACAAAAGGCACACATGAAAGCGCTACCTTAAGATATTTATACTATTTCCCTCCAAAAAGGCAGCAATGCCTTTTCTATTTTTCTGGTTGCTGCAAGATGCAAAAAGAATACATTAAAACAGACAAAAGTTATTTTAAAGAAAATTAAAATCTGCTCAAACACAAGAAAAATTAGGCAAGTTAATTAACTAATTGAGCAATATTTCCTTTATTGGCAAGCAGGCCTACAAATAAACCAAAACAAAACAGAAACAAATCAGCCATAAATGTTTAATATATTTTGAAAACATGCATATAAAATAATTACCTAAAGTAGTTGATTCATTTGGATTTTGTATTTTTTTCTTAGGTGATAAAGGGTTGCCACATTTTATAGTATAGGAATCTTCCAGGCCTAAGAGACAGATCATAAGGCTATACAATAAAACAGAAACACATGCTAGAGCATGGCTGAAATATACCCCTGAAAGCTCATTCTAATATAGCAACAGGAAAATTATGATTCCTCAGCTACTGCTGAACTACATTTCCCAGCATGGTCTATATTAGTTGGCACTGTTGAGAATTACAGTTCAGCAACATATAAAGGACCACAACCACTTTATCCTTACACTAATATATAAACAATGCTTCAAGATTACAAAATATGATTATCTTTAGTCATTGGATACGAGATGGGCGGCAAATTTTATAAATAAATAAATAAACAAATAAATAAAATTTGTAATTATTTACACAAAGATGTAGACTCCATTTACTAAAGGAGAGGATGAAAGTTCTGTACTGTTGCAAGTTATTCAAAATCACTCTGACATTGAATACAGTGAATCAAAAATACTGTTTGTCAGATCAGATTATCAAATTACAGAGGCAGTCTCAACAAACACACACACACACACACACACACACACACACACAGAGAGAGAGAGAGAGAGAGAGAGAGAGAGAGAGAGAGAGAGAATTTAAAAAAGAAATTGTCTTCTGAGTACCTTATCTGAGTTTTATTTAGTCTGACTTATGTCAAACTGTCCTATTTCAAGGTCTTAAACTCTTTAATACAGTTTGTAACATGCAGTTACAAGTTTTGCACTTTTATCTGTTTAATAGTCCTTATCCCCTAATTTCTGAGACACAGTTTGTGTTAGATAAAATCTGTATGTTTGTGTAAATGTTTGTATGTTATACAAATCTATAGCTTGGAATTGCCTGGCAAGCATAATAACAAGCAATGTTCTTTATCCATGGTGCTTTTTTCTTAGAAAACACAGATCATATGCATTACTAGTCATGGCACCCTTTTGATACATAGCCTTACTTATTCCCATCAAAATAGACTACAGTTCTGAAATTATGGAATTGCAATAGGACATATGTAAATATTGGTAGAACTCTGAAGCCCTTGGTGCTCTCAAAGAAAACATAAGGCAGACAATCATTCCACAGATCAGAAGAGCATAGAAGCAGAACCACCTTAAAGCAGAGAATTGCCCTAAAACACCTAAAGAACCAAAAACACTATTCTACCAGCTGACAAAGACTGAACCGTGGTTATCATGGGCAGAAGGACAAAGAACCTAACTTACATCTCAGTAAACACCAACCCAATACAGAAACTAGACAATTAGATCAAGAAAATTCTCAATGATCTAACCAAGAAAAGTCAAATCACAAAAGAATCATAGTGGTGGATGAAAAGCAGTGCACCAAAATCCTATGCTTCTATGGACACCCAAAGATACACAAGCCCAAATACCTCTTCATCAAATTGTATCATTACCAGAGACCTCAACCTAGCAAAGAACTTACAAAAAAAGCTTGGACAACTCACAGAGGAAAGTGAATATTCTATCAACTCCCTACCACAGTGTTTCCAGAAAAGCTAGATTTCAAAACTGAGAGTAAAAGGGCAAGGGATGAATTTTATATCTTGATCTGAGATAATGTGATATAAAAATGGACTTAAATGCTTTATTATGTCCTATACAGCAAGAATTTGAGGTCCAGGAACCAGAGACTCCACTTGTTGGCATATTCTCTAGCACAAACCCCAGTCAAATGATTTGAATAGTGAGTAGAAATTTTTAAAGCAATGTAATCTTACTTTTCCCCTACACTAGTCAGAGAGGACACTATTAGATAATATTTCAGAATTTCATGTTATAGAATTATCTTCACTGGAAAGTCATGCTGCTAGATGAAAGAGAATTCCTAGAAGGTTGATATTCAGACAAATCAGTTATCGATAGATACATACACATAAATCACATTTACACACTATTCAGAAGAGACAATAAAAAGCTAGGAAGAAAAGAAACAGACCAGAAAAAAGACATCCCGAATAAGCAGGGTTACCATCAGACAAACAATCAAGCAAAAAACAATAACCAAATCAAGAAACTATTAAGGAGAAAACCACTCCCTACAATACTGGAAGGCAAGCTACTGTATATAAACAGGGAGCAATCCCCATATTTAGTACCAGTGATGATGTTATTTAAATAATGAAACATACAGACAAATAATCAAGTTCATAGAGCACAAAAAACTCCACAACTATTGAATCTATAACCAAGCATATAATGAAACACAGCAGTTTAAGGAAGTTTGCTGTAGTCAATTCAAAACTGACACAAAAGTGCCATGCACATTCTTTCAACCTGAAAGAAGGGTTGAAAGCTCAGAGGATAGAGGTCTTCTAAAAGATCCAGGTTATCAAATGATGAGCTTTTAAATAATGAAATTAAATTAAATCAAATTAAAATATTAGGCAGATAGGATCAGTCAGTCCACACCGTTTATTTCCATCATGTTTTCTCACCATAAAAGGAAGTTCCAGTTGCTATTTTCTTACCTTTAATTGATAGAAACAAGAGGGAGATTTTTGCTTCCATCTGTTTTTTCCATTGTCCTAGCTAGATTACCAGGATTCATAGGAAAGGGCCTTCTGAACCACACTTGACTTACTTATATTTTTCAAAATGTTCATTTCAGTAGGCACAAGGGAAATCACAGAGCTTTAAAGCTCCACATATCTTTTCTATCCTTCGGCAAATTTTAAAATTGTTTCATAAAAAGTCTACAACTCCCCAATATCTGTTAGTTGAGTAGTTAGCAGAGGACAGTTTTCAAGGAAGGCAGTTCAGATAAATTTTAATCTATAGCACTTCTGCTGCTAAGTAACTTGTGGACACAGTAATGAAATATATTTTTCTTACAGCACATTTATAGACAACGTTTTTAAAAATATTCTGTGTTGCCATCAACTATGTCAATGATAAACAATTTGCTGCTGTTTCTTTTTATAATACAAAACTACCAGGTTATATAAATATTATGCTTCATTTCAGGAGCAACTACCGAAGGATTATTGGAAGAAAAAGCTTCAACGTACATTTGTAGAATAGAAAATGAATACAATTAAAATATATTTATTACACATAGTCCTCAACTTACGACCACAATTCAGACTGAAATTTTTGTTGGAAGTCATTTAGTCACCATGTGACTGGACCCCATTTTATAACCATTTCTATGATGGTTGTTAAGTCAAGTCACCATTGTTAAGCAAATAATGTGGTGGTTAAGCAAATCCAGCTTCCCCATGGCATTTGTTTCCAGAAACCTATAAAAAACATTCCAAATAGTGATCACATGACTGTGGGGGGGGATTAGTGGGACGGTTTGTAATGGTGCAAATTGAGATCATAAGTAACATTTTCATAGGCTATCATAATTTCTCATTAAGTGGGAGGGATGATAGTTTCCAATGATCATAGTGTAAGTCATTAGTAATTTTTTCAGATCCTGTCATAATTTGAAAATCATCATTACATGAACAGTTACAAGTTAAGGACTAGCTGTTCAACATGAATTCTCCTATAATGTATGCAAATACATCAAAGTTATCTAAGTTATTCTGGTTTCCCTAATTTAAGGATAATAATAATAATTGCAGTGGCAACAATAATAACAATATCTCCCGTGTTCTGCGTGACTTACCAGAAGCAAAATGGACATCCGAGAGGCAGATTAAAAAGCATCTATCATTTCCACCAGTCTTAATGCAGCGCAGAGATACTTTGGGGGAAAGGACATCAGACAAGGGCCTTTCTATAGAGCAAAACACAGACACTCACAGGACAAGAAAGCTAATGGCAGGCATGGTTCTAAAATGCAAATACGAAGTTACATGTTACATAATCACTATCAATTTGCACATATGCTATTCATAATGCTGGGAATGAAGACATACACACAATGTATTATAAAAAGCTGAGGCGGGAGGAAGGGGTCATGCAGACAACTGCAAAAGGAAAAACAGCCTAGATTAAAAGCACAGGAAAGAAAGCATCAAAGACCCGAAAGTATCTCCTGTTTTTGTTTTATCAGCTAATTAGAAGCAATGTATTGCTATAGATCTACAGTAACTTTTAGGAGACCTGAATGCAATTTGGAAGACCATTCATTGTTTCAGTCTGCATTGTTCCAAGAATTAGGGTAATAAAAGGAAATGTACAGACACATTCCCATATATTATGTGAAGTGCACAGAACTTCAAGTGGTCCAAAGCTGCAAAAAGGTTTGAGACTCTGAATCTTACCCACACAGTCCTTTTTGTTCCAGTGTAATTTATACCCGGCATTACAGTGGCACTGATAACTACCCAGTGTATTTATGCAGATATGCTGGCAGCCTCCATTGTTCATGCTACATTCATTGATATCTACAGAAGAAGAATGAGGGGGGAGTAATTGATGCTGTTCTGAATTTAGTTAGCAAAGAACTGCATATGGATAACTACTGCCAGGCACACAATACATAAAGAGCTAAATATGTTTTTCTGCAGCATGGATATTTTGATACCGTTGCCAAAAACTTAAAACATGCATTTGCACGCACACAGACCAGCTTTTTCTGGAAACCTCTCACAAAATGTTCAGGACAAATCACTGGTGCCCAGTTGATGATTCTTTGATGTGCCATCAAGTTGCTGTTAATTCTTAGCAACCACATACATCTGTACAGTCAAAATTTAACAAATTTGATTTTAAGCAATTTTCATTAAAAACAGAATGTAAGGTAGCATATTTCAATGAAGACGATGAGTCACAATGAAGAACCACACTTGCCCTGAAATAAAATGTAGGAATTGCATCCTTGTCTTGGTAAAGACGTCACTTTGAATGAAAATACAATCAATAAAAGTAACAACACAAAACTATCCCTAACCACAAGAACTACTATCAACCATTTTTGGGGCTTGTGTTTTTCTGATTGCCAGTTCTATAGGGACATTGACCACCAGTTGATTATGTTAAACAATCAAGATAAATTTATTTCTATAAGAGCAGCAAAATTTTGCTACATTATGTGTGTAAGCTTCACCCATAAATACATGGTTGCTAATAGTTCTTGTTGTTAGGTGATAGTTTTTTGTCTTGTTCCTTTAACTGATTGTACAATAATTAAAAGCTGATATAGACCAGGGCAAATGTATATATGATGCCATTTTCCTTATTGGTTCATACTCTTCCTAGATGCCTGTTTCATTTAATTTCTCCACAATTTATTTTATCTTTTCTTTTATAGCTATCTTATTTATGTGACCTCTACATATAACACACATTATCCATTTCTTAAAACCATTCTGGCTTAGCATTTAACCTTGCAGATAATTACTACATGCCATAATTAGTATTGCCAACAGTACTTTGCAAGCATGATCTGCAAAATCCAACTCTTAGTACCCAAGTGTGGAATGCAACTATTTGTTCCAAAACCTACAGCTGCTTTCCAGTAAAAGTAAGAAAGAAAAGTTGTTTTAAGGAATAGTCTAATGTGTACAGATTCAGGCTCCTACTTCAAACCACCCGAAAAACAGAAAGGCAAATAATCTGAAAAATCTGCAGCACGGAGTTTGAAATGCACATTTCCTTTTCATGTTGAGATCATAGAAATAGAATTCCAAACAAAATGCCAGCAATACGTTTATATACACTCACCGCCACAATGTGTGAAGCCAAAAAGAATGTATCCTTCGTTGCAAATACATTCAAAAGTGCCTGGATGATTGATGCACAAATGGTCACATGTCCTTTCAAAAGAACATTCATCAATGTCTGCAATTTAAAAGGGATGCTTTATTACTTCACATTTTATTGAGGAGACATTAATGAACTAGGAAAGTTGATTTAAAAGTGGAGGATAGGCTAGACTCATAACAACTCACTGGAAACATTTATTTGAATTAATAATCCACCCAACTCCAATAGACTCTGTTAAGCTCACAATGTTAAGATCACAATGCAGGTCATATATCATGCAAGCCAAAGTACTGAAGTATTGCTCTCAATGTGAATTCTTCCTCTTTCTTAAACTTTTTTTTTTGTTAAAGTAAGGTATTATTTAATTTCTTGTATTTCATGAAAACACTGAACTACTTGTCATAGATAGAACATACATCCAGTTGTAATTACATATAGATATAGAATTAACATCATTCTGATTTTCCTGTATTATCTAGAAAAAAATCTTCCCATAGGTGAGGTTGAAAAAAGTAACAAGGAGAATGATTTAGCTCATCCTCCAAATCTGCCTATCTTCCAAATATGAATTTCTGCCAGCAGTTTTGAGGTCCTGAATGTGTATCTCACTGCATATAAGGACAAAAACTTAAATGGTGAGAAGTTGGTTCCATCTCTGTCCATCTTCTGGAACCCCTTAAAACCTGGTAGTATTTACAGCCCTGGGGCTCTCAAGGGAACAGTAATATGATGAGATGGTTCCATTGCTCATAAGAAATTATGCTCTCTCCTAGCCTTTTAATAATACTAATTTTTTTTGTAATTGTTGATTTTTACAAAAATATTATCATTTTATTGCGTGTTGCAGAGTCACGTTTTGTAAGGTGGGTAATCATATAAACCACAAACAAACAAAGCTACCTTGAAGGAATGTAAATGGTACGAAAAGAGTGGCATGACAACTTTCTAACCAAAAAACCATCACAGCCTGTTTCCAACCACAATTTGGAAGTAGCTTTTCCAGGGTAAGCAGGGCAATTAGAACAGATTTGAATACCTCCTATTTCCCCCCTCTTAAGCTTGTTCTGCCTCATTGATACCTGCTAGAATTCCTCTTCAGCATTTAAGATCTAAGCCGATTGCCAAAGCAGGACTTGGTCATAGGATACTCCCACTGGCAGAAGAAAGACTAATTTTCCTGTTTCCCTTTCTCTTTGCAACTCCTGTTGTCCCAAATATGTTTCGAAAAAATAAAACCAGGTTTGATGAAAAGGCAACGGGAGGAGCAAACCGTGAAAACGATTTTCCTCCTTTTCCATCAATGACAGTACCCATGTGGGACACTCTGCTAAAGGGACACTCTGCTATAAAGCATCATTCAGGATCCAAGCCCCAGATCTACCTGCAGTCAAAAGAGTTTTGGATTATAGAGAACTTGCAGCTGAATAATGATATCAAAGGCTGAAATGTGAATTGTTGGGAAAATACGCACAAGGACTATCGCGAGCTTGCACGTGAGATGTTTTAAATTATACTATTTAGGCTTGGATTTATATTTTATATTTGTCTTCATTGTCACATTTGTCTTAATAAGATAACTTTAGAAAAATTGTACAGAAAGGCAATAATAATTTTCAAGATAAACTATCAATACATCTGCTAAGAATATATTTAATCTGTTGCTATCAATGGAACATTGATATTAGTACTATCAATATTCAATCTATTATTATCAATAGGCTATTTTCACCTAAAATTGCATATATTCAGCACATTCTCAGCCAGAAAGGAAATATTTGTCCTGTAATCTTAGAAGAATCAAACCAAGAATTCCACTGATAGCAATCAATTCTACTTTTGGAAAGTCACAGTTAATTATGGTTCCAGATGGTTATTCTGAAAGTGAATCATACTTGCCAAACAGATTAAACTCTGCTTATTATCATTTTACTAAATTACTTTGTGCTAATTAGTCATTCTGTTAATGTAAACATAATCCATAAATGGTTTAAATTTCTCTCCCTGAAATTAATGGAAACTTAGAACACTGACGAGAAGATCTGAAATTCATTTCTAAGTATACCCTATGTCAATGTTTCTCCACCTTGGTCTCTTTAAGATATGCAGAGTTCAACTCCCAGAATTCCCTATCCAGCAAGCATATATATATATTATTGCTTCCTCCCACACATACCTTGACACAATTTTTCATCAGTTAATAATTTAAAACCTTTTTTGCAGCTGCAATCAAAACTACCAATTGTGTTTTTACAAAAATGATCGCATCCACCATTACTGGTCTGGCATTCATCAATGTCTATAAGAAAGAAAAGGGATGATAAGTGATATAATAAGCTTCATTTCTTTTTCCTGAAAGATTTAAACATGTGTTACAACCTTGAAAGCAAATCAGTCAAAAGTCTTTTAGTGTAAGAAACATACTAGACTTAAGTGATCTTTTCCTTCTAGTTTTGCACAATTTTTTTAAAAAGAATCTTCTTTGGAACAACTGTCTTGTATAACAAGGTTTAAAATGTGATTATAGTAAGTCCTTGCTTACTGAGTACTTGTTCAGCGATTGTTTGAAGTTGCAACGGTACTGAATGAGCAGTATTTTTACAATTGGTCTTCAAACTTCTGGCTGTTGCAGTGCTTCCATGGTCATGTGATTATGATTCAGGAGCTTGTCGAGTGGGTTGCATGTATGGCGACCTTAGTTCCATGGTTACACAATAGTCATTTGTGACTTTCCCTGCTGAATTCTCACAAGCAAAATCAATGAGAAAAACCTGCAGCATAGGTTGCAAGTTGCTCTGATAAGCCTGCCTGGCCTCCCTGTGCTTGCACTGTGCCATCCACCCAGTGGCCTCATTGCACTCAAATGTTATTTAGCCCCTCTGGTCTCTCTGCACTTATACCATGTCAAACCATCTACCCACTGGCCTTCCTGTACTTGCACATGGCCTGTCCTAGGCCTCTCCCAACTCAAATGCAGCCTGCACCAGCCCTCCCAGGACCTCCTCCAACTCTGTGGCACCCCCATACTCCTTATCTGGGATACTCACTGCTTCCTGTTTAACAACCCATGCATCTTGGGATTACAATTGCCGTTGCTAAGCAATGTGGTCACATGACACCATGCTTTACAACCACATGGCTTAGCAGTGGCAGCCCTGATTCCAATTGCTATTGTACCTGTACTTGTTTTTGTACACAATAATTCATTATAGCAACTTACATCAAAGTTATATATTTATTTATGGGTGAAGAGCAAAACCTCTATAAGATAAAAATTGATGTAGAGTAACTAATGGAATATATAACAATATCTAATCAAATAGCAATGCAAATTCCACATTAAGCATTCCAGCATTAGACCCAATTCCTCCTTAAAGTAACTATTACTGAGCAGAATTTAGCAACCTTCCTATTTTAGAAAAATGAATCTCCTAGCAGAAAGCAGGCATTATTAGAAAAGAAAGCTAAGATTGGTACATGGGATAATGTAGCATTAAGAACTGAGTCAGTTGATATCTTTGAACAGGATGGGAAGTGGTCTTACAGAGAAAAGGCTTCCAGATTCATAGATGGTATAGTATTACCTGAAGACAAGGAAAACACATCTCTGTATGAAACAGAAAGAATATTAAATATATAGTTGGCCAGAACAAGCAGCCTACTGCATATACCCTACTTGCAATAATAGACAGTTAAGACTTCATTCTTTCTGAAAATTAGATCCCCCATACTCTACGTATCTCTTACGATATTTTCTCCCTTGCTGGAATGAGAATTAAACTGATAGGCCACAATAACTTAAGTCCAGTGGTGAAATTCAGCCAGTTCACACCAGTTCGGTAGAACCGGTAGCTAATTTTTTGTTGCCAAGGCCCAGAACAGACTTCCGGAAATGGCATCCACACAGAGAACCGGTTGTTCACATATTTGAATCCCACCACTGCTTAAGTCTATACCCGTATTTTGTTTCTTAGAAGAAATAAATTTGTCAATGAGGGTGTGTGTGTGAATGTGTGCGCATGTGTGTGCTTCACTTCATTTTTAACCAATACATTCTTAAATACACCTCTAAGCAATAACAACAGTAACAACTTTTAAACATAAGACAGCATCTGACACACGGAAGGGAACATGAAGCAAGCCTACTGTATTATAAAATAATCTGAGTTGCTTCTAAAACTGTTAGGAATTATCATCTACAAGAAGGGAACATGTGATGAAATAAACTTCAAATGTTTTGTATTTTTGATGTACATTGTTGTAAAGCACAGCTTGTCAATTTTCTGTCATTGTGCTTTTTCCATACCAATTTCTACTCATTCTTTTATGAGATTATTCTTATTTTTCAGTATTTTTTCATAGAGGACTTGTACTTCTCTTCACGGTTGTTCTTCCTTTACTCTAGCTTCTTTCATCTCTTTCCTTTTTCTAATTTTCTAATGCCTATTTCTAATTTTCTTAAGATCCATTCTTGACAGTATCAAAAATTTCCTGTCCCACTTCCAAAACTTCACATCACTTTTACATTCTTCATTTACAGGTACAGTAGTTCTCACTTAATAATGGTAGTTGAAACTGGCAACTCTGTCACCAAGCAATGTGATCATAAAGTGCGACATCACATAATTATGCTGACTTATGATAGTTCCAACAGTCCCAGAGGTTGTCATTAGGCAAATTTTGTGTGGTCTAGCATTCTGTGATCACGTGATTGCCATCTGTGACCTTTTGCTGGCTTCCCCATTGATTTTGCTTGTCAGAAGCTTGCAGTGAAGGTTGCAAATGGTGATCACATAAATGCAGGTTACTGTTAAGTGCAAGACAGTTGCCGAACACCTGCATCACAACCATGTAACCATAGGGACACTGCCTCAGCAGCAACTATGAGAAAGTCCCCCTCAGTGCCATTGTAACTTTGAATGGTTGTTCAATGAGGACTATCTGTATTCTTTTAAACTTTCATCATAAACAATTGAGTCAATCGTGCTTTCAAATGCTTCTTCCCTTTGTATATTACTATTTTATTATTGTTTGTTTAGGAATGCTTATTACAGATTAATTTTGTTGACTATAACAAAATTTGAATTGGTATACTTGCTCTGTAAGTTTAACTCACATTACAGCTTTTGGAGAAACCCTATTGCAATAGGTATTATATCATACTACCATGCATTCGCTCTTAGAGAAACAGAGTCAACTTCCCCTTCAATTGAGATAGACAATTCTCATTTTCTCTCTTTCTGTATGTGTGTGTGTGTGTGTGTGTGTGTGTGTATGGATGGATGGATGAATGGACGGACGGACAGACAGACAGACGGACGGACGGACAGACGGACGGACGGACAGACAGACATAAAACAATCAGAATACTGAGTAATTTAAGGACAAAATATAACCTTTGCAGATTCACAGGCATTTTGCTTCCTATGGAAGATAATGTTGCTGTTTAACCATCTCTTTTGCAAACATTGCAACATGAACAAGAGTCCTGTGCCTACATAATCAAATGACTCTGTCTGATACATACAGAAATTCTCGCCTCTAAGCTCTAGAGTTGTATTAGCACTGTACATTGTACAGGACAGAAGTGATAACCTTGAACTGAATACAAAAAACAAATTGAACTTTTCACATACATATTTCAGCAAAGGAACAATCAAAGCAATGCCTTGTATACTGCTTTCCTATTTCAGATTTTCTTTTTTTACTGGCTTAGCAAAATTACACTTTTCTGGGATTTTTGGCAAGAATCTTCTGTAGATATTTAGCTTGCACATTGCCAGGAATACTGAACTTTACCTTTGCATGTCTTCCCATCAAGCTGAAGAGTAAAGCCAATAGGACAACTGCAGTGGACGCCTGTTGAAGTGTCCTTACAAGTCCGATCACAGCCACCATTATTTACTGCACAAGTTTCTAAGGAAAAGGAACACAATTTGGCATTTGCAGGGGAAAAAAATTGAAATGAGATATTTTTATTTATTCAACAGAATGAATTCTGATCAAATTCTAATGTTAAACAAGCATATCCAAGACTTTTTTCAGAGAGTATCTTAGACTTCTTGATGATCTCTAAACCAAGTTCAAAGAGCATCAAGAACTCCAGAGACGTTTGTGCAACAGATAACTTCAGCTTTAAACATGAAAAAAAAATCAAGATAGGTTAACTATAAGTAGAATTACCCACAGATAAGTATTCAGTTTGGTTTTCTTAGGAATCTGAGAAAATCTGTACTGGATCAGGTCTAAGTTTCTATTCCACAAACTGGACATGACTAACTTTTCCCATCTGTATTCCATAGCAACTGATATTCAATGGTTGGTATTTAGAAGCATATTGCCTCTGATAACATTATACCAACCAAAATGATACATAGTACTCTAATTTCATCATATGGATTTATAAAGGCATTTAAAAGCAACACAGTAAGCTCACAATTTCCTGGCTTCTGTTTACTAAATTTTGGATGCAACAGACATCTGGTTGCCATTTTAGGTATGTATAAAATTTCACTGATGCACCACTAGGATCCTTTTATTATATATAACATCCTAATCACCAATTTAATGGATATTCAGGTCTAATGGGCATCCTTTTCCTTGTTAAATGAAAAATTTATTGTAGGCAATTTTCAGTTCTTCCTTCAATGATTTCTTTACATAGAATTCAACCTTCCCACAATAGCTACATTCCCAAGCTGCTGTTTTTCACTGAAGTGTCCATATATTTCCCACATGTCAGTTTGTTTGTTGGGGCATCCTGGGATTTCATCTGCAGCAAGTGTACTTGATTGTTCCTCATTGCATGTAGATATTATCCCACCTAATCTTAAAAAATTATATAGATAATATCTATATATTATGAAGAACAATCAAGTAATTTTGACTGACTAATTTTCTCCTGCAACATTCTTCATAATTTGTTGCTTTTTAAAATTACATTTTATTAAATTTCTACAAAGAAGAAAATATATAAAATATTTGTAATTGTATCAAAGAAAATAAGAAATTACTCTTTTTATTTTCTTTCTCTCTTTTCCATTTATCCCTTGCACTTTGCCTGTCCTTATTTTTTGTTCCCATTTTTTCTTTTCTTAATTTCATTCTTCGAGAAATTTAATAAAGTTTAACTAAAAAATCGTTTATTGCCTTTTTCCAGAAATATAAATTAGCTCTACACACTTCTACATATTTGAAAGAGAAACTGCAACTGTAATTAGCACAATAGCATTGTATCTCTATGAAAAAGTTTTTCTGAATATATTACATGACAACTGGCAAAAACAGAGAACTTGAGAAGTTCTGCAGTGGCAGGGACAATTGGTGCCTAACCGTATTGAACTGAAAGCATATGGAAATTTCATTAATTTCATTAGGTGGAATAAGTATTTTCAGTTTCTGTAAAGTCATTACAGCAATTGTTGTTATTCGTGTTATTCATACAGCAAAGCTTGGAAATCTCTTACAAACAATTATCAGACCTGAACATCTCTTTACCCATAAGCAGTCGCCGCTTCACTCGTTTATCTGCATCAGCTCCTGCCGTAACATTGTTTTCAGAGATTTCTGTGGTCGCTTCTATTCTTTCTTGGTATGGAAAATAAAAAAAAGTATCAAATGGTCAGGCATAGAGTAAAAACTGATGTTCTAGAAAATACATTTTGGTTGAGAAAATAATTATCTACCAGATTATCTGGTAACTTCAAAGGGATTTTCATCACTTTCTGTCATATGACAGACTTTATCTTTGCTTGAATTATAGGTTAACCCCCTTTGGGTTTATACTCCACAATAGACCATGTTTACCTTGGTTTTGACTTGGCATGTTGTTTTAACCCAACCTTTGTGATTTGTAAACCATGCTATATAGCTTAGCCTACTGTGTAAACCCCACCGGTTGTGATATAAGTAAACCATATTTAAGTAATCCTGTGTGATCCAGCTCATATATATCTATTTGATACATGCTATATAAAAGAAAAGAAATTATCATCAAAAATGAAGGATTGTAGAAAATAAGTTTTGTTCTGGCTCAGTTTTATCTCTAGAATGTGTTTTTCT
This sequence comes from Protobothrops mucrosquamatus, assembly GCF_001527695.2. NCBI lineage: Eukaryota > Metazoa > Chordata > Lepidosauria > Squamata > Viperidae > Protobothrops > Protobothrops mucrosquamatus. The sequence continues at coordinate 224,299 of NW_015388093.1, read as the reverse complement.
AGTAAATATCTTTTTAACTCAAAGACCTTCCTAAGGGATAACGAGTTTCCCTTTGCTTATAAAATATATTTTCTTAGAGCAGCTTCTTTGGCAATCTTGTTTTATTTTCTCTCTGCCACAAAAAAATTGGTGTTCTTTCATGCCCAAGATTATTCTTTCCAACTATTTTTAGAATCCCCCTGCTGCTCTTATAACACTGATGATCTCCTTTATCATACAGCTATTATAGTCTAGAAAATAAGCAACAAGTTTAATTTACATAAAGCACCGGATACAATGCCTGATTATTTGTAGAATTCATCAACAGTAGGCTGGACAACCATCTCTTAGGGATGCCACATTACTGGATCCCTGCACTGGGCAGTGATTGGACAAGGTGATCTCTAGGATCACTACCAACTTTTAAATTCTATGAATTTATGGTATAATGGCCAAACAGAGGATTTCTTGATATGTTGATATTTTAATCAATTTAAGTATTTAAGCTTTAAGGAGCCCTGGTGGCCCAGTGGTTAAAGGGCATATTGCAGTCAAACTCTGCCCACAGACTTGAGTTCGATTATGACAGGGTTCAAGATTGACTCAGCCTTCCATCCTTCCAAGGTTGGTAAAATGAGGACCCAGATTATTGGCGGCAATATGCAAATAAATCTTTTACATTGTAAACCACCCAGAGAATGCTGTAAAGTGCTATGGAGTGGTATATAAGCCTAAATGCTATTGCTATTATCAATTCTTCAAGTGAAGGCACCAAGGTTCAAATTCACTATTTATGTTTGAAGAACATATCATGTTAACAGCATTACAGTATAAATAATTAATATTTACCCCATCCTAATCTTTGGCCGAAACACAGTATATAATTCCTAATATATAATGCCTAGTTTATTAATCATATTAGTTACGTTTATTCTACCGTTGTGACAAGAGAATTCAGGATGGCATTTCTAATGTTTTCAACCATAGTGGAGCTTCTAAAGTACTGGAAAAGTTCTTAAAATTCCAGGGAGATATTCAGAAATGTAGCTGCTTTGAAAGTAACCCATGTTGAATTTTATAGCATAGCCAAACACTAGAAGTTGACCATGGAGAATGTTTATGACATTTTGTATTATGTCACAACATGTTTCATGATGGTTTCTATTTCATAAAATATTTCATAACTTTCTCCAAATTTCATTTCCCTGGATTTTGGATGGATTGATAAGTTAGCCCATTTGAGGTACCTTGGTTCAAAAATTGTTACCTTACAATGCACCATTTTGCCCAATTAAAGGCTACAGACATAAGAGTTTTAGTAGAATATACAGTAGATACTCTAATATTTTAAAAGTGAATATTTTAATTCAGGTGCCCAACCCCCGGGCCATGGACTGGTACCAGTTAACAGCCCATTGGGAACCAGACCACACAACCAGCGGGCGAACATACAAAGCTTCATTTGTTCATGTGTGGGATTAGGTTGTGTGCACGAAAGCAGCCCCGCCCCTCTCCTCCCCCTGCCTGCTGCTGCCACCACTGAGCCAGAAAGGTTGGGTACAGCTGTTTTAATGGAAGTTTGTATTTTAATTAGTCAGGACCATCATCATAGCCCATTGTTATGTGGATGTGCTGTTATGTGACTAACCTCAATCCAACACATTTCTCATTCATAAGCAAACCTGGATTTTCTGCAATTTTTAAGCAAACTGTAAAGAAATCTATATTTTTACTGAGAGGAAACATTCAGAAACTGTTACGTATTTATTTACAACTTGTCTACACATAATGTAGCAGAAAAGAAGTGAGATACCAATACATGTTTTTCCATTGGCATGCACTGTGTACTCTGGATGACATCCACAGACAGGCCCATCTTCTGCATCTTCACAACTGTGCTGGCAGCCTCCATTTCCATGATTGCAAGTCACTGGAAAGCAAAGGTCCAATTAAACTTCTGAAGTATTTAAAAAGTATATATCATTCTGAACTCAGGATCTCTCCACCTTGAATGTTCATCTTTAAGTCCTATATGGTTGTAAGTATACGAGCTACTTTAGCAGAAAAATTATCTATCCTTGTAACTTAACATAATTCCTAAATCAACATTTATTAAATGCAAGGGCAGCAGCAAAATTAAAGAATAACAGAATAACAGAGGTGGAAGAGACCTTCTAGTCAAACCCCCTGCACAAGCAGGAGACCCTATACCAGGGGTAGGCAACCTTGGCTCTTTTATGACTCGTGGACTTTAATTCCCAGAATTCCTGAGCCAGCACAAAAAAGAGCCAAGGTTGCCTACCCCTGCCCTATACCATTCCAGACATTGGCATTCTTCCTTTTAACAATTAATGTAAGGCAATTAAATTAATTATATTTTTTGTATTTATGAATTTATCAAATGTATATGGCTGCCCATCTTATAAGAAGTGATTCTTATACTATACATTATACTATACATATAATAAATTGATAATAATTGATATTATTAATTGATATTATTAATAATTAATAGTTAAATAACTATTTAATTATTTAATACTATACATTAAATTTTAAATCCACTGATTTATATTGTATAAAATTGATGAGTCAATGAAAACCAAGTTATTGTAGTAATGTAACAGGCATATTTTCATTTGAGAATCAAACCTGATATTTAGAGATAGCACTTTCTTTCAGTCGTCAGCTTCCACTTAAACCTGCATGGTGTTGAGTATGACACTGTGGTTGAGGCCTTCCCTTGCCCCCACTCTGAATGTCTGTTGATATTGCACACATATATAAAAGATATGGGGCTTCAATTAGGACACTATATCCATTATCTTACAGATTTTGATATCCTTCTGTGGACACCCATGCTCTCAGTTAAACTGCATGGATATTAAATACGGCAATGCTATTCCTGCCTATTCAAAAATAATGCTGCTTAACTTAATTGAGGTACAGTAACTTCTGATAGGTTAGATTGTAGATTAGTTCTTTGATGAGAAAGTCAAGCAGAAGACCTGAATTCAAGATTGGACACCAATAGTTATTTTACATATCTTTGGCTACTGAATTCTATTTCAAAAGCTCTAGTTGAATTCAGTTAAAATTCTACAAAGAAAGAAAAACAGAATAACAGATTTGGAAGGGATTTCTTCTACAAAGAAAAATTTGCAGTCTAACACATCTCTAATGCATGCCATCTACTGCACGCTTCAATCATGCATACCATCTACCGTATCTGATAATCATTAAAATTATCACAAGGCAAAACAGAAGTGAACAAAAACCAAGTGAACAGTGAAAATCTTTTAAACCAAGATATGATCAGATAAGAGAAGAAAGATGCTTAGCAATTCCTTCTGATCAGAGAGGCTACATAAGAGTCAAGTATGTGTAGAATGTTGCATACAAATGCAGTCTCTTTGGTTCCTGGCCAGTTCAAATCCAGGTCTGCATTCGCAGTCCACTCCTCCTTTTGGCGCTTCTTTGCAGATATGGGCACAACCATGATCCTTATTCATGCAGCTCACCCCTTCTACAAAACAATCAGTGTGGATGTATCAGTATTCTCTGAGCTTTTAAAATACAGGCAACAGATTTTAGATATTTAGACAATCTACCTCATATGAAAAAAGGAACAAAGTTTATATACCAAGAGTAGAAATATAACATTAAGGACCTCCATCGAAGTTTAACCAAATTTATAAATCTATTATAATTTGTAAAGAGAAAAATGGCACAAATGGGGAATTAATTGTGGATCAGTGTTACCTTCACAATGTTTCATGGAATAGGATGAGCTGAGAGAGGTTGGTTGGAAGATATATAAGCAGAAGATGGATTCTCAGTGTATTTCAAATATAGCATACCTCAGTAAATACTTCATTCCTAATAATATATATATTCTTGAAGAGGGCAGACAGCTAACAGAACTCAAGAAGTTCAATAAACTTTTAGAGAATATCAACCTAGTCACTATACATACCAAATGTATATATATGAGTGAGACTTGATTTTGGTGGATAGGTAATTTTATGGCCAGTCTTTAACATGGACCAGATAAGCATATCTAATTTTGGAAGATTCATTTACTGAAAGTTTGGTCTTCTCTAAAAGACTTGCTACTGGTTCATGAACCTGAATGTAAAAGTAGGGAGAAAGTCTCCTTGAAATTCATCCTGATATCAGCTAAACATGGAGAAACATACCCACTATATAAAGAATGAAACAGCTTGTTCTTTCTCAGTCTAAGAAATGTGTAAAAACTTCCTGCATCTTCTAAAAACAACATTTATCCAAGGAAAGAGAGTTACTGATTTATTGTTAGCTGAAGAAGAGGGAAAATAATTCATTCTAAATATGTAGACACATGGAATTATCCCTTATTCTGTTTTATTTCTTATAACAGACTCAATCAAGCAAACACATATTTCTTAAAGTCTAGATTTTTCTTTATTATCGGCATCTAATCAAAGGGACTTAAAGATTCTAACTCTTTGGGGATATTTTGTTTTCTAACAGACATAAGAAGGGTGGCTATATAAATGCTTTAAATAAAAAAATAAAAAATATTTTACCCTCTGTCCATTAAGTCAAATAATGCACATAAATAAATATTCAATATAGAATCATTTTTATAATCTGAGGGGTAGGTGTAGTTTTCGCTGTGAACTTCCAATTAGGAAAATAATTATCTGAGATGGATCTGCCTTTTTTTTAGTATTTTGTGTATGCAAACCATTATCCCCATTTAATATAAGAAGAAGCAAGTCTCTCAGATCGAACATAAAAAAGAAACAGATTCTATGAATTCTGGAAATGAAGAGTTTCCAATATCTTTTCCCATTAAAGTAAACCTTCAGAGGAAGGGGTGAGGGAGAGAGGAAACATCTAAATCCACAGGACATTCAAAAAGGTGCAGACATATGTGGGACTAATTTACAGGCTACCTAATAATGATGCATAATTCATTATGTACATCAGGAGCTCCTCATTCCAGCTTGAAAACAGTGTAGTAGTTAAAACAATGTATAATGCATTCCAAATCAAGCTGTCCTATCATTTGTGAATTAGTTTTGTTTGCTATTACTTTCCTTATCCCAAGGAAAAACTGTGACGGACATCATGTCCTTAGAAAATTCTGCAGCATTTTAATAAGCCATGCTTTCATTCCAACATACTTCTTCTAAAGTGACTTTGACTAACAAAGGGATAGCTACTATATTGCTTTGATTATTCTGCTCTACTGGTTCCTTGACTCCTTTCCCACAGTGAGAAAACTAGGAATACAATGATGTTTTCGCCCCTCCAGAAACACAAAAGACACAAAAATCCATATTAAACCTGCAAATCACTATTTTCCTGTCAGTCCGTCTTTTTCTATTACAAAGGATCACAAATTAGTCTTATTAACTCTTCTGTTGTGTGGCATTTGAAAGGTTCAACATGCCATGTGATCATCAGTTAGCTAAAAGACATATAAAAAGCATTAAGAAAANAGTACTTTGGCAAAGTTTACCGAAGACGGTAACTTTTCAAATAGGGAATTCTGATTTACTCAGTTCTGCATAAAGAGAAAAAGTTAAATTATTTCCCTGAGAGTTGTAGTGCAAAAGAAATAGCCACATGCTGAAATACTGCTTTTTACTAATAACAAATATATTATGAATAGTTAAATGCCTTTTGATTGAAAGAGTATGTAAAATTAAGAATTAATTTTTTTTCATATCAATTAAATAACATTATAGAAAAAAAGAAGAACAATTAATCTTATTTCTATAAAGGCCTTAAGTTTTGAAATTCAAAAAATACCACCTGTATAGTGATAACATTTTTATGAGGAGTAAATAATACAACTATGGTACTAATTAAACTAATTTTCTCTCACAACCTTGGGCTTCTGTAAAATGAATGAGAATGGTGCATAGCAAATACGGTAAGTAGTAAGTTTGATTTTGCAACTCATCCTCCTCCTCATCTGTAAACACATACTTACAGCTCCTCCATATCACTAATAGTTTTTATCAATACAAGCTAATTTTATGTGTCCTGAAGATTCCTCTCCAAAAACTTAATGTAGAAAATGATCTAGAAAGGAGTTCTAAAGCATTCTGATCAAATATCAATCAAACCCAATAAATGAAGTGTGATTCATAGTGATCCCATAATAATATAAAAGGAAATGTGAATTTTATGTCTTTTTAATTAATATTAAAATTGAGAAGAGTTTTGCAAAAATGTTTCACTATAATCTCCTAGTCAGTATCTTTAGTCTCCAAAGGGAAATGCCTAAAAATGATCTCTTCAAACATTCTTTAAAAAAAAAACCAACTTATCTGAGAATTTGAAGAAGGGTACAGTCTACTCAGACTAAAAAGACCTTTTCTATAAACATGGCATGTAGTACATGATTATTAAAGCAAGCTGTGACACAGCACAAAATGGGCCAAACAAGTCTGGTTATTTTTATCCTGGTGTTTTAAGAATGCTCATTGAGGACAAGTTTCAAGGCTCCATCACTAAGTACAGGTTCTCTGAATTCCTGCTTTGAGCCTGTAAACCACAGTTGCTCCAACAAGCCTTTCAAATGAGCATGAGAAAAAGAAGGGAAGAGCGGCTTCACCAATGGAAGAAGCAGAAGGTATAAATGAGAAATGGGTACCAATTCTGCATCCTTTCTTCCACTAACTCAGAGAATGTTGACTGGTTTTAATGGCATCCATTCCCAAAATGCAATAAAAATGAATTCCTAGCCATGCTTATCCAAGTCACTGGGAAATTATTGTCTAACGTATACCTGTCAATACAGTATCCGCATAATGTAATAGTTAAAAACAGGCAAGAGGCAGGCTACAATTTTTCCTTTTATCATCAGCATATCATCTAACATCTTTAGAAACTCTACATACTGTATGATCATCCCATATTACAACATAATTCAAGGAATTTGATTTTGAGTGGTGGGGAAAAAAGGAAGGGCCTCATGCATGTTTTTGTAGAAATGAAAAGACTTATACCTTCTGAACGGTGAATGCAAGTGTGCTGATTATCGCTGAGAAAAAATCCTTCATTGCAACGACATTCATAGCTACCCACTGTGTTGATACAAGCATGTTGACAGCCTCCATTATTGACCAAGCATTCATCCATATCTGAAATACAAGCGGTACCAATTTGGATCCAATTCCATGTAAGCCTTGTAAGCCACCCAAAGTTGCTTTGAAGTGAAATGGGTGATAAATAAATAAATAAAGTTTATACCAGTTGCACATAAATAATCCATTAAGCAGTAATGAACTAAATATCCAGTTGATTGGATAGTGGCCCTATTTTTCCTATCACTCCTCTTTAGACTCAATAAAACTTAACACTACGGATATTTATTTTTCTAAATAAATACAAAGTTTAATTTTTTCATGAAGCTGCCCACTAAAATGCTTTTTCTAATTTTTTTATAATTTCATGAATAAAAATGCAGATATTAATGTCCACATTTTTCTTTGAAGCTTATTTAAAACAGTTATTTTAATCTCAGGACTAAATTACAGGATAATAATAATAGAAAAAAGCAAGGCCAGATCAGCATCTATTTAATTAAATTCTTTCCTGGTAACCCCATCACCAATGTCTATATGTAATGCATTCATTCTTTGCCTGCCTAACAATAGATATACAAACCCCCAAACTAAATATCCATAGATACTAAAGATATATATGGAAAAAGTATGGTTGTACCCAAAATACTTATCATATCTTTCCCTCCAGGCTACCTTTTATTTATTGTCCTTTGTCTACTAGAAGAAAGCTATGGCCTATTGCTCTCTTTGGTATGCAGCAACAAATATATTTCATTTGGCTAAAGTAGGAGAATAACAAATACTCACTTCACTCTTTGATGTGGAATGGAAGTGGGATTTGGGTGGTGGGGACAGGTAGACCAAATCTGCCTTGTGGGCAGAAAGCTCTCCTTCAAGCCCTTAATATGGTCCAACACTATAAACATGAACCACAGAAGGCCTTGGACTCTCTTATTCCTTTTCATCTTGGCTTGGACTCAAGTAGAAAAAGGGGACTTTCCATTTTAGATTCACTACAGTTCAGATGACATTTAAAACCCACTTAAAACCCAGCTATGATTAGCTGAAATAAACAACTATTTACAAATATATTTTGTAAATTATTTAAATCATGGTTAAGATTAAATAAGGGTTATCTGATTTTTATTAACAAATTGTGATTAATATACAATATACATTTCTGCTATTTTCATAAATACATGGAATAACAAAAATGCTATTTACGTATTTCGCTGAATTAGCATTTGACTTCTCTAGGCACATGATAAATATGTCAGTACATAATAACTTTTTGGGGCACATCCTTACCAAAACAGTTATGACCATCCTGAGCCAACATGAAGCCATCGTAACATATACAGCGATAATTGCCTGGAATATTGAAACATTCATGGACACAACCTCCATTGAACTCATTATCACATTCATCAATATCTGGAGAATAAAGCAAAAGTCAGCATGATAGATGCCTGGTTGTTTTGTTATAGATAAATTGTAACAGGATTAAAGTGTATATATGCTACTAATAAATGCTATTAAATGATTTCAACTTTGCAAATAATGTATTTTTTCAAAAATAAATTATCTAAATCTTCTCATGTCCAGTACTGCTTCCATTTTGTTTGTTTGTTTGTTTGTTTGTTCAGTGCATATAAGTGCCCATCTCACATATGTGACTCTGGGTAGTTCATGGAGTTAAACACACACATACAAAATACGAAAAGTAACAAAAAGCATCACTACAAAAATCCATTAAAACAATAAAATATATTAAAAACCATAAAATCATAATCTGCAGGAGAATGCAATCCTTTTTATGAATAGATTAGCCATTTGGTAGGCTCCATACCACCATTGCCTGATCTTGAGGCAAGTTGACAAAAGCAGGTCTTTACTTTCTTCCAAAAGACCAATAAAGTCAGGGCTAATCTGATCTCAAGGGGGACAATGTTCCAAAGGTTATGTGCCATGGCAAAAGAGGCTCTCCTCCTAGGTCTTGTCAGATATTATTCCTTAGAGAACAGGACCTATAACATGCCTGTCTGCTGGACTTAGGGGACAGGTTGATGTAATCTGGGAGAGGACAACCCAACTCCATGCCATGCAGCACTTTGAATTAAACCTGGAAGCAAACTGGTACCCACTGCAGCTTGTATAGCAGTGATATAATGATGTGCTGATCTAGGGACAAATATTTTGCACCAGCTGAAAATCCTAAATGGTCTTTAAGGACAGTCCCATGTACAGACCATTACAATAATCCATGCAGGAAATGATCAAGCCATGAGTGACTGAGTGTAGAGCCTCCTGATCCAGTAATAGGGGCAACTGGTACACAACCCAAGGAGTCTGGAGGATTTCTTTTGAAAAACTGCCCAACAACTTCTCAGCATGGTATGGTTATGATCCAGAGGTTTAGTATAATCCAAGTATCAAGCAACATTTATGAGTATCAATTGCTTCTTGGGAGTTAAATGACAGTGGACAGAATGTCTGGTTAGCATTACCATATTAAAGACAATGGTCCCAATAATCTCCCCCAGTAGTTTCATGAGAATGTTAAAGAGCATGGGGAACAAGACAGAATTCTGTATAACATTCTAAATGCCGAACAAGTATCTCCCAGCACAAGCTTTTTGACACAGATAAATAGTAAGTAATAATCTACTGTAAAACCTTCATTTCCCCAAGGTCCAGTTCCACCATGTGGCCCACTATACAATACTATGATTAATTGTAGCAAAAATAGGAGAAATAGAAAGTTTCACTTTCTATTTAAGTCATTCACCTTGAGGCTCAAAGCAGTCTTAAAGCTCTATCTTGGTCTTAAGCCTAACTGAAACAGAGGTATTTGATCCATGCACATGAAATGGTGAGATTATCACCTTCTCAATCACCTTTTTTCAGAAATACAGTTCTTGAGATTGGCCTAAAGTTGCAAAGCTGACCTAAGTTGAGAGAGATTCTCCGATGTCAGAAGAGGATTTCATTATACCAGTCTAAAATGCAAAGTATGTATACATATATATAAGTAGGTATGTAAAATAAAACATGAAGACTCTGGAGCTCGACAACCTTTTTCTTCATATTTATCCTGGATGCTGCAATTAGAATGGAGTTGGATCTGCAATGAAGGCATACATAAAGCACCCTGCCTATTTCCTCTTCATCTTTGCTTATTGTGTCCCCTGGGTCATCTTCCATTCTTCAATCAATGTAATCTCTTATCCCTTGCCCTCCCACCCAATCTTAAACAGTCCACCTATCAGCTGACCAGCAGTTTGTAGGAAAACAACTTTAGTATATTTCAATCAGCTGAAAACAGCTGTTTTCTCTCTCTATCTCTCTCTATCTCTCTCTCTCACACACACACATACACACACACACAAAACCTACAGTAGCTCTATAAATACTCCTGATCTTTCAAAGACCACTGATGATGTTGGTGGGTGGAAAGTTGGTTCAAACATCATTCTGAGCAAGATTACGATTGTTATTGATTTAACATGTTATGAGAATAAAGGTTTATCATTCTGTATTATGTGTTAACACAATCATTATGGACTGTTCAACTAATCATTGTTAAAATAATGATTTAGCACAATATGATTCTGTATGTGCATACAGATATTGCAAAGAGTGTATAGGTAGTCCTTGACTTACAACTGTTACAACAACACTGAAAAAAGTGATTATGACCGTTTTTCACACTTATGACCATTGCAGCATCCCTGTGGTCACCTGATCAAAATTCAACACTTGGCAACTGGTTCATATTTACGGTGGTTGCAGCATCCCAGAGTCATATGATCACTTTGTGCAACCTTCTGACATGCAAAGTTAATGGGGGAAGCCAGATTCACTTAATAACCGTGGTACTAACTTAACACCTGCAGTGATTCACTTAACATCTGCAGCAAGAAAGGCATAAAGTGGGGCAAAAGTCACTTAACAACTGTCTTAACAACTAAAATTTTGGGCTCCATTGTGGTTATAAGCTGAGAACTACACGTATATAGAGTGTCTGTCTATCATGTTGACCAACTGGAATGTTTGCATGCAAAGAAATAAATCACTTTTTAAAAAAAATGTAAAATACATTCGGATTTGAACATGGAATAGGATTTGAAACATTTTGTAACCTACATAAATAACTTTATATGGCTTGAAAAGCGGAAAACCGAGTAGCCTGTTCAAGTCTACTGGAAAAAGAACCTGAAATGTACTCACTTATAAAATACAACCAAGAGACTGTTATAAACCACGTTTTATGAAAGTGCAATGAGATAAAGTTTGTTAGGTCACCAAAATTGCTTGCCACGATATATTTAAATATATTTAAATAACATAATTTTACCAATACCTGCATTTTGTCGCTATTATTCAACTAGACATTGGGAACAATCATATTCAGTCAAATCCAGCTTTATGGTTTTAGTGCACTTACCTTCACATGTTTTTCCTTCTCCACTGTACCCTGGTTTACATGTGCACTTATACAATTTCAAAGTATTCTGACAAATTGCATCTGGGTGGCAATCATCAATTCCTTGTGCACATTCATCCACATCTATGCAAAGAGAAATGAGAGTGACAATGTAATTAAAATCTACAGCAGTAGCTTCGTATATGCAGACCACAACATTTGATCAAAAGCCATAGTTAACAGTATGACTTCTACAGACATCTTGGCACCATGATCATCACCCCAAATGGCATCTATAAAACTAAAAAATTAAACAAAAATTAGTTTTTGTGGGTGAAAATGGGTGAAACTTTGATGGTCTGATGTCTTGATTCTTTACGGGGAGGGTCCAAAATGATAACCGGGGCAATATGTCTTAGGACTTCTTTCAGCCTTGGGCATCCAAAGAAGTAGATAGAGTACTTTTCCATATTGTTCTATTAACCATGGGCTTGATCCATGCCCTCCCCAGTGCCTTTGTTAGACTGAGAAGGCATAATTGAATTTGAAAGGTGACTAATGCCTGTGCTCAAATCTAGGTAGTAGGCAAGTTGTAGCCCTATCTACAAGAGGAAGATAGAATAATTAATCAGTGGAATGACTTGCCTCCAAAAGTTGTGGGTGCTCCAACATTGGAGGTTTTTAAGAACAGACTGGACAAGCACTTGTCTGAAATAGTATAGGGTCTCCTGCTTGAGCAGGGGGTTGAACTGGAAGACCTCTAGGTCCCTTCCAACTCTGATATTCTGTTCTGTTCTGATCTTGTAGTAACTCACATTCTTATCTCCACCCTCCTGAACTGTAATAAGTTCTACAAATAGCCAAAACAGTGGTTGGTGGAGAATGCAGTATACTACCATGAATATTTATATCAATATGATAGGCCCTAAATTAGCTACAAAGTGCATTCAAACTTAATATGGACCACTTTCTGTCTATATCTATTTATTGGCTTGAAGAATGACATCCAACTATCCATAATATTTATTCCTATATTTACTTATTAAACTCTATGTCATCCATCTTACCAAGGCAATTCTAGGCAGCTTACAATAATTCAAAAATACTGTATAAAACATTAAAGCAATAAATAAAGAACTGTCTGTGGGGCTGAGTTCTGTACCAGCTGAAGCTTCTGGATACTCTTCAAGAGTAACCCCAGCTAGTTCACGTTGCTATAGTCCAACTATGAGATGACCAGGGCTTGAGTGACTGAGCTCAGGAACTCCCAATCAGGAAAGGATACAACTGGTGCACAACATGAAGTTGTGTAAAGATTCTCTTAGCCACTTGCCATCTGCGCATTGAGCAGGAGTTGCGAGTTTAAAAGAATCCCTAAGTTGCATACCAACTGGGACAGTGCAACTCTATCCAGAACTAAAGATGTTAAACTCCCAGAATCCAAGCTTCACGCACCCAAAACCCCTAAGTCTTACCAGGGTTCAGCCAAAGTCTGTTGTCTCGTATTCAGATCCCCACAACTGCAGGCACTATGAGAGTGCAGCGATAGCATCACTTGGGTCATCAAGGATGGAGATGTAAATTTGAATATCACCAGTGTACTGATGCTACCTCATCCCATGATGACGGATGATCCCACCCAGAGGTTTCATGTAGATGTTAAAAAGGAAAGTACCAAGCCCTGCAGCATGCCATAAAAGGAGCAGCTATGGATTGGAGCTCTCACTCCCTGTCAACACCAATTGGGACTAACCTTGGAGAAAGGAGCCAAATCAGCACAAAACTGCATTGTCTAGTCCCACACCCCAACACCAGCCCAAAAAGATAGTATGGTCAATGGTACTGAAGGCCACTCACAGGTCAAGAAGAGCAAGGATGGATGCACTACCCCTCCCACTTTCGCTAGAGATCATCAACAAATGCGACCAATGCTGTTTCTATCCCATAACCGGGCCTGAATCTTGACTGGAAGGGGTCCACATAATCCATTTCATCCCAGACCCTCTAAAGCTGCCATCCATTCACCTTCTCTATCACCTTCCTTAAAAAGTAGGAGACTGGATGGAAATTATCCAGGTGAGTGATGTCAAGACATGGATTTTTGAGGATTTTTTAAGGGTCCTGGAAACATCCCCTCCTGCAGTGAAGAATTTACCACTGCCTGAATTCACCTGCCTGTCAGCATCTTGGAGGCTTTCAACAGCCAGGAGGGACAGGGATCTAACTGACAGGAGATTGCACTGACAGCATCAAGGACTCTATCCACTTCATCAAGTCCAAAAGGCTCAAACTATTCTCAGATAATTGGGTAAGACCTTTCCCCAAGCATCTCTAATTGATCTGTACCATGCATGGGTTCTAACTGGAAATAAATCCAAGTGACTTTATCAGATGTTCCACAAATTATTCTGCACAATCCTGAAGATGATCACACAAGCACTCCTGTCTCAGGAGGGACTGGGTGATCCTGAACAGGGCCACTGGGTGACACTTTGTGGACACAATAAGGATAGAGAAATAATGGTGTTTCACCACTCTTACCATCACAAGGTATGCCTTAATAGCAACTCTGTTTCCAGTTGAATTCATCCATTGTTTTCCTCCAGCAATGCTATAGGCATCTCTCAGCCTTTTTCAGAACCCACAGCTCCCCTGTGAACCATGGGGAGTATTGGGAACAATAATGGGTCAAGAAAGGCCACACAGGGACGATCCTATCCAAAGCCTTGGCTGCCCTTTCATTCCAGGAATTAACCAGTGGTGGGATTAAGCCAGTTTGCACCATATCGGTAGCTAATTTTTTGTTGCCCAGGCCCAAAATGGACTTCCGGAAGCGGCATCCACACAGGGAACCGGTTGTTCACATATTTGAATCCCACCACTGGATTTAACCAAAGCTTTGGCAGGATGGTGCAGCAAGGCCCATGGGTTATCCCCTAGTTCCCTCTATAATATATAATTCTGGAAAAGAAGGAATATGAATATGAAATTAAAAAAGGAAGAACTGGGAATCCAAAAGTAGAGTCCATTGCCCTTCTTTTTATGGACTTCAAACCCTTCCCCCAATTGGCTAAGCCAAAAGTTGGCAATTTTTCTTCCTTTTGGACAGATAATTAAGGGCTAAAATGTAGACCTTGCAAAGACTTATTGTACCCTTTCACCCAAACTTCCCCCAAACTGAAATTCTTACCTTGCTTACATTTGGAATGCACTCTTCAATGTGCTTGATGTGACTCTCAAATGAAACTCCTTTTGAGGACTGATGATGGATGATATTAATATATAGTAATTAATGTTTATCAGATTTATAGAATGGTGCATTTTAACTACTAAAAAGACTTCAGTATCTTTTTGAAATAAACTGTGTTAAAACGAAGACAAAAAGCGAGAGTCAAAAAGACTCACTGGAGAGTAAAAAAAAATCAGGATGGCAATTGTGACCATAGAATCACACGTACAAATGGAAGGCGATTTGACTGCATGGTTATGATTATTATCTTGAGGTTTTTTTATTCCACCCCATTCCTGCTGCCCTTTGAACTCTATGGCAAAGAACTAAATGGACTTGTCATTATGGCATCACAATTAAGTAATGCTCTGCTATTAGCATCAGTTCCTATCATTGACATTGCAAAAATGTATTGTGACATCACACATGTTCTGCCACTTTATATTTCTATCACAGCATTACACACATGTAAGCCAAGTTTATCTTGCAAAACATGTTTTGCCACCTGCCCATCAGCTCTCCTCAGAAAGGCCTGACCAAATCTTTTATCCTTTCAATGCCATCTGAATAGATTTGTAAAAAAATTTTCATTTGCTATTTCATTTACCTGTATTCAACTGATTTTTTTTTCTTTCTCTCTTTCACATCACATCCCACAGGACAGTAGATCTTTCATTAGCATTGTATAATTTTGTTTTTGCAAGCAAGTTCTTTAGGAATGGTTCTGACCAGCATGTGCAAAATATCCGCTCCTTTCCACAATTATGCCCCAATGATGAATCATATTCTGGATATCATTATGCCTTTTGCATTTGCAGTATGAAAAATTCAGGCAAGTACATAAGGGATGGAATTTATATTGTACTACACTATTGCAAATGTTCCATCACTTAGATGCCTATAGTATGTTACAAGGACTCAAGCTCAACTTGAAAAAGGCATCAACATTTTACGCTCACACTTCAAAAAAATCTAGCTATAAAGAAGAGGCATCAAATATATACATCTGTATACAGTATGGCTTGACAATTGTTCTATATATATTTGACAATATTTTCTTACAAAATATATTCAAAGGTGAAAGAAAAGCTATAGGAGTAAGAACTTCTATATTCAATCAAATAATTAGGTTCTGTTACATCAATATTTTTATTTAATGTTTTTCACTCAAGGTGCAATTGATTAGGCTTATTATGTACTGGACACATTATGTGAAGTTCTAGCTCTGATGAGAAATCTATAATGCCCAGAAAGTGAAAGGAAAGAGAATAACCAACAGCAAGGAAAATGGATTTGATTATAGTGACAATAGATGTACTACAATATTACTACTACAAGGCAAGGTTGGAGAAAAAATTCATCATGCAAGCCTATGTGATCACTAAGAATCAGTACTGACTTGATAGGATATAATCATTCAGTTTACACTCAGGGGGAAATATTTTAAAAATCTTTTATTTTTGGATTTTTGTAAAGTCCAACTAGATTCTATAAATTCCATGTTATAAAAAGCTGTCATCCATTTACTTATCAGGTGTATTCTATGAACTATTTCTGCCTTGTACAAAACACAATACAATTTCCAAAACTCTCCCTATTGAGAACCTTCTAAGAGTTACTATGCACAACTCCATGCATATTTATTCAAAAAAAAAATAGCCCACTGGGTTTAATTATGTTTAATCTTCAGCAACTATGTATTGGATCACTGCTTTAGATTTTCTTAATTTCCATTTGCTTGTTTAAGAGCTAGAAAGTGGACTTTCCCAAACGTAAAGCGCTAAAGTGCTAGCACTAAAAATAGACGAAATGTCGAATTTAGTACTCACATGTCAAATGTAAGCACTAACACAGATGAACTTTATGCAAAAGGGAATGCAGGAGACCAACTCATTTGCTAGATAACCGCTGCCCATTTCATAACATCCCCTAGGGAGGCTTATTCCACCCACATCCCATCTGAGAAGCGTGAGCCACAGGATGCTGTTTTGTTGCCACAAACGAGACAGGTTTCCTCTTCCAAAATTGACCCGCGGGCACAATGTACCAAAAAGGACGGGAACTCGCCTCTAAATGAGCACGCATTTGCCCAACAGTGCCACAAAGGCTGATTGCTAGCGGATTCCCAAGCGAGTTTAACTTTTAGGAGGCAGGAGCTTCCCCCGCCTTCGGGCAAGGGGCATAGACGGACGCGAGGCGGCTCAGCTGCTCGACTCAGCGGACAACAAGCTCACTTGCGAAGCGCTCAGCCTGGATGGCATGGAGGGCGCAGCTCCGCAAGAGCTTTACTCGCGACATGCCCAACAGAACACCTCGCTCGCCCTGCCTGCTAACCGGGGGAAAGGAGCCCGGCGGCGCACAGCTGACCTTGGGGAGAAGCGGTAAGTAGCAGGAACGGCGGCGGCAGGAGGAGGAGGAGGAGGGTGAAGAAGAGAAGCGCCTGCACGGCGGAGCAAGGATGTCCGGACCCCATCGATCAGCTGGAGCTGCCTCCAGAACTGCCTGCAGCTACTGCTCTTGCTACCGCGGCTACCGCCCCCTGGGTCCGGCCCCGCGCTCGTCCCAAAAAAAGGAGGCGTCTGCCGGCGGCTGTCCCACCCCGAGGCACAGCCTTCCTTCACGTGCGAGCGCTGCTGGCGGGGCAAGGAGCGGGCACGCGCCCAGGGAGGCGGCCACCCACCGCCTTCCCCCCTTTCCCGCGCTTCTGCGAAGAACTCGCGTCGTAATTCAGAAAGAACTAGCGGGGGGGGACGCCTGAATACGTGTCTCTCTCTCTCGTCTAAACAGTAGCAGTAGCACAAAAGATGTATATTAAAATTTTTGTATGTATTTTAATGTTATTTTAGAGTCATAGCAAGTTTATACTAGTGCGTAGTAATATGGAGT
This sequence comes from Protobothrops mucrosquamatus, assembly GCF_001527695.2. Lineage (NCBI taxonomy): Eukaryota > Metazoa > Chordata > Lepidosauria > Squamata > Viperidae > Protobothrops > Protobothrops mucrosquamatus. The sequence goes on along the minus strand of NW_015388093.1, from coordinate 206,712 downwards.
AGTTTTGAATAGATTTGGATTATTTTGTGTTTATTTCCTAGATTAGCTTTGGGAAGTCCTGGGGGGGGGGAGGGGGGAAAAGGGTAGGTTTGTATTATAGATTTATATGTATGATTCTTTTTTATGGAGGTGTCCGGCGATACCCCAACTGCACAGGACGGGATGGGTGAGTGTGGAAGGGAAGTAGGAAAGAGGGAGGAAGGAGGAGTGGTGGTAGAATTAGGGAGGAGGAAGGAGTGGTAAGTGGAAGAGGGTGGTGCGGGAGGGGTACACCAGACACGTCTGTGAATGTTTTGTTTAATTTTATTCTTTTTGATTGATATTGTGATAAAAGATTTATGTTTATGTTTTTTAAATGAAAAATAATAAAAAAACACTAAAAAAGACAAACAGTAGCAATAGCAATAGCACTTAGATTTATATATCGCTTCACAGTGCTTTACAGTTGAGCTTGTGATCCTCCCCCCACCCCCGCCGATATATTTTGATATAAGGGAGCGCTTTCCCTTGCTAAACGTTTTAGCAAAAGCTGAGTCACTTCTGGCCTACACAAATTGAGAATGGCTTCAGTCATGGGTAGAATGGCCTTTTAATAATGTTGCAAACTGGGAGGGTGGTGGCAGCTTGAGGATGAGGATGCATTTTAAGTTTATTAACCTTCCAAAAGTTCTCCCAGTTAAAAAAAAATCTGGAAGGTTGTCATCCCAGCTTGATCCTCCTGGCACATCAACAACTTGCTAGTTTCCCCAGCCAAGGCTTCTCTTCAGCCCAGCTCCCCAAAAAATACAAAAGGATTTGAGGATCTTCCTACTCAAAGTAGGCAGATTCTAAGCTAACAAACCTTAGTCAGTCTTCAGACATCTGTGCCATGGCGCATTTTTGCTCAGTGGGAAAAATTTTAATGAGACGTTCCCTTATCATGGGAAGAAAATGATGGAGATCTCAAGATAACAAGGAGTTTATTGGACAACGATAAATGCAATCAAAATCACTAGTCAGCCTAGCTGAATAAATTATAAGTTCAAGGCCTCAGTGCATGTTCAATGCAAAAAAAAAATGGAGCTTGGCCATAACTACATTTTGTTTGGATGACGTGAGGCACATCATTTTTTTCTTCTGCCTTGTGCGGTTTTGTTTCAGCATTATCTTCAACTTTAGAGAATTTGGAGAATAATTGAAAGTCAGCTTCTTTGCAAGGACTTTACCTGATCAAGGAAAATGCTGTCTCTGAGGCCCTGTGTACAGTATAGCCAGCAAATCAAAAACTCTCCAGAGGTTCAAACTATCTTCCCAATGAGACTTGGTGGTGAATGAGAAAAGCTAAACCTAGTTTTCCTTATTTCTGCCATGGATGAGGCAGATTCAATGCACAGAGTATGAACAGTAAACAGGGTGAACTAGAAATTCAGGTAAATGAGGGCAGATATGACATTGTTGCCATTACGGAAACATGGTGGGATGAAACCCACAAATAGAACACACAGCTAGAGGGATTTAAATTATTTAAAAGAAACAGACCAAGTAAAAGAGGAGGTAGAGTTGCTCTCTATATAAGAAATAACTACATCTCTATAGAAATAGAGCACAACAATGATGAAAACTGTCTTGAATGCATTTGGGTCAATTTAAAAGGGGGAAAAATGGCATTGCCATAGATGTATACTATAGGCCACCCAACCAAATAAAGGAAATAGATGAACTTTTTGCTAGTCAGCTAACTAAGGTATGTAGGAAGCACATCACAATAGTAATGGGGGACTTTAACTACCCTGACATCAACTGGGAGACAACTCTGCATCAAGTGGAAGATCAAACAGATTCCTGACGAACCTAGCAGACAACTTTGTCTCCCAAAAAGTATAGAAGGGAACTAGGGGATTAGCCATATTGGATCTAATCCTCACTAACAGAGATAAAATGATGGAAGGTGTTAAAGCCATAGGAACCTTGGGGGAAAGTGATCATGCAATATTGGATTTCAACATTATGCAAGCACAAGCAATAGAACACAGTCAAACTAGAGTCTTAGACTTTAAGAGAGCTAATTTCAATAAACTTAGAGAGGGCTTGGGAAGGATTCCATGGATGAGAATCCTCAAGGGGAAAACAACTCAAGAAGCTTGGGAAATTTTGAAAAGTGAGATAATAAAAGCCCAGTCTAGCACAATACCATCAAAGAAGAAAAATAACAGCTCTCAAAAGAAACCAGCATGGCTGCATAAAGAACTCTCTGATAAATTGAAAGATAAAAAGTACAAGTATAAAAAGTGGAAAAAGGGGCCCATAACTAAAGCAGAATATCAGCAAGTAGTCCGAGCCTGCGAAGATGAAGGGAGGAAAGCTAAGGCTCAAAATGAACTAAGTTTTGCGACCAAAGTCAAAAATAACAAAAAAAGCTTCTTTCAACATGTAAAAAACAAGAAAAAAGTTAAGGAAATGATTGGTCCATTAGTGGGAGAAAGTGGCAAGAAGGTGACAAGCAACAGGGAGAAAGCAGAACTATTTAACTCGTTTTTTGCATCTGTCTTTACACAAAGGGAAAAAACAGTCCAACCTATCAATAGCAGTACCATAAAAAACAGAATAGAAACACAAGTTAAGATAGGCAAGAAAATGGTAAGTGAGCACCTGTCCAGCCTAGATGAGTTCAAATCACCAGGACCCAGATGGATTACACGCCAAGGTTCTCAAGGAATTGGCAGATGTGATCTCGGAACCACTGAACTATATTTTTCAAAGATCCTGGAGCACTGGGGAACTACCAGAGGACTGGAAAAGAGCTGATGTAGTTCCCATCTTCAAAAAAGGGAAAAAAATAGATCCAGGAAATTACAGACCTATCAGCCTGACCTCAATACCTGGGAAGATTTTGGAAAAGATAATCAAACAACGAATCAGTGAACACCTAGAGGCAAACAAGGTCATTACTAAAAGCCAACATAGGTTTGTCAAAAACAAATCATGCCAGACAAATCTTATTGCATTCTTTGACCAAGTAACAAAATCAGTAGACCAGAGGAATGCTGTGGATATAATTTACTTGGACTTCAGTAAGACATTTGATAAAGTAGATCACAACCTACTACTCGATAAGATAGAAAAATGTGGGTTAGACAGCATCACCACCAGATGGATTCGTAGCTGGCTGACCGGCCGTACTCAGCGTGTGGTCCTCAATGGAACCGCATCTACATGGAGGGAAGTGTGTAGTGGGGTGCCCCAGGGCTCTGTCCTGGGTCCAGTGCTCTTCAACATTTTCATCAACGATTTGGATGAGGGGATAGATGGGGAATTCATCAAATTTGCAGACGACACCAAGCTGGCAGGAATAGCCAACACTCCAGAAGATAAGCTTAAGATACAGGAGGATCTGGACAGACTTGAACACTGGGCGCTATCTAACAAAATGAAATTCAATGGTGAAAAAAGTAAGGTTTTACATTTAGGCAAGAAAAACCAAATGTACAGGTATAGTATAGGGGGTACCTTGCTCAATAGTAGCAATTGTGAGAGGGATCTTTGAGTCCTAGTGGACAATCACTAATATGAGCCAGCAGTGTGCTGCAGCTGCCAAAAAAGCCAACACAGTGTTAGACTGCATTAACAGAGGGATAGAATCAAGATCACGTGAAGTTTAATACCACTTTGCAATGCCTTGGTAAGGCCACACTTGGAATACTGCATCTAGTTTTGGTCACCATGATGTAAAAAGATGTTGAAACTCTAGAAAGAGTACAGAGAAGACCAACAAAGATGATTAGAGGACTGGAGACTAAAACATATAAGGAACGGTTGCTGGAATTGGGTATGTCTAGTTTAATGAAGAGAAGGACAAGCGATATGATAGCAGTGTTCCAATATCTCGGGCTGCCACAAAGAAGAGGAAGTCAAGCTATTTTCCAAAGCACCGTAAGGCAGGACAAGAAGCAATGGATGGAAACTAATCAAGGAGAGAAGCAATCTAGAACTTCAGGAGTAACTTCCTGACAGTTAGAACAATTAACCAGTGGAACAACCTGCCTCCAGAAGCGGTGAATGCTCCAACACTGGAAGTTTTTAAGAAGAGACTAGACAGCCATTTGTCTGAAATGGTATAGGGTTTCCTGCCTGAGCAAGGGGTTGGACTAGATGACCTCCAAGGTCCCTTCCACCACCACCACCACCACCACCACCATCATCATTATTATTATTAAAAACCAAAGTTGAATTTACCTCTGAATTCTGAATAAATAAGGGATTAATCTTTCACATTTTTAAACTCTTGGGTCACAACAAAGGCTTGATATGTGTTATCAAGGTGTTCCTTGAAATGGTAAAATTCTCTGTATGGAAATACCTTCTGGGCTGAATCTTAGGACAGTAGTATAGCATGATTTGAAATATTGGAGAAATAAAGATGGATCTATACAGAAATAGGGCATACCATCAATAATTTTTATTTATTTATCCCAAAGATGCTTTTTCACGAGGCAGCTGGACTTCCTTGTTTTTCTTTGAAGATGTTTTGCTTCTCATCCAAGAAGCTTCTTCAGCTCTGACTGGATGGTGGGGAATGGAAGGATTTATACTCCTTGCAGACAGCTGGTCATTTGCATTCTTTTAACGAGGTGTTAGTGCTACCTGGAGACTTATCTGTATCTACAGGGTCACCTGAGTAGTGCAAATGTGTGTGGAGCCTTCTTAGAACTGTTGAAAGGACTGTGTTGTAGATTGGAGATAGATTATGTCATATCCCTCCTCCTCTGTTGAAAGAGGGCTGTTCAGTTTTGATGTAGATGGCCTCTTTGACCCCTCTTTTAAACCAGTGGTCCTCTCTGTCCAAAATGTGGACTTTGCTGTCTTCGAAAGAGTGGCCTTGTCTTTTAAATGCAGATGGACTCCTGAATCTTGGCCTAATGGGTTTGCTCTCCTATGTTGATTACCTGGATGAATAAGAATCTCCAAAGATATTTATTTATTTATATGTTGCCTTTATTATTTTTACCAACAACCCAGGGCAGTGAACACATCCAAAACATTTTCCTCCTCCTATTTTCTCCACAATAGCAATAATACTAATACTAATTGTGGGATCCTTGATGCCGCCTGAGCTTGGTTGTTTTCTTACAGAAGTTTCAATACCAAACTAGGCAACATCATCATTGTTAGATGTTTGGTAATGAAACATCTGCAAGAAAATAACCAAGTTCAGAGAGCACCAAGGATCCCACAGTTCAGTCCTGAACTATGAACTATCTTCTTTCAAGGGAATTCCAATAAATACAGAAAGCACTTAGTTTATTAAAGCCCTTATAAAGTTTATTTTTCAACTTTTTAAATTGGCATCTTAAAGACAGAAAATAAAGATTGTTAAGCTGCAGCCTAATCTATTTTTTTTAAGTTAACAATCCATATTTTTGAAAACTTTAACTGGAAATACACACAAACACCTTTCTAACCTAACAAGCAAGGAAAATTTAGAACTGCAAGGTAGTGTAATAATAATATTAATAAAGTATGCCGCCCAACTCTCAATGACTCAGGGCAATTTACAACAAAGAAATTGCAGTAAAATCAATAGAAGATTAAAAAATGCTAAGCACGATAAAGTGAGATTCTTCTCTCTTGCCAAAGGCCTGGGTAAAGAGCTCTTCATAGATCCTTTAAACAAGAGCAGGGTGGGAATCATCTGCATCTCAGAGGGAACCTCATTCCAGGAACTATTAAGATGCCAACTCATAGCAGGAGGAAGGGGCAATGTCAAGGTCTTGGTTTCCCTACTTTGATAGAAAGCAAAATTTTCCAGACTTTCTTTAACAAAACTCACTGAAAGAGGATAAGATAAAGTGACAGAAATCTCAGCAACTGGAATATTTCTTTAGAATCCAAACTATCTGCCAACACATTTTAGACATGCCAAGTAGAAGTCACTAGGAAATTTACTTTGAGAAAAATCATCTGGAAGAGACTTCTAATCAGTATATTTTAACTGGTAAGCATAGTGATAAAGGGATGGTATAAAACATTCAGGGTTTTTATTCAGTAATTGATTGCTTAGCTAAATAAAAATATTTAAACATTGTTTTTATGCAATCTTTTGTTTATATACAATTAATCTAAATTAATCTAAATTAACTGCTATGAGGACATTTTTTGGGAAAGGCATAAAATAAAATGTTTATCTGCTGCACATATACAGCTCTGTTTTAACAAAAATATATACAAGGAAAATATTATTTTTAATTAATAGGTTTCAACATACAATTTCCAGATTTGTGTTTTTAAACTGTCTCAGCAGGGTTTTCCTTAAATATATTGGAGAGTTGAAAAATCACTAGACAATTTTTTCTGTGAAAGTTCACAGAAAATATAAAGGTGCAGTAGTCTTAAAAATCTTGTTTTCCTTCCCGTATTTTTGTAAAACTAGATTTCAGTACAATATTTAGTCCACCAAAGATTAAATATTGAAATAGGCTTCTTAAAAACAAATAGACTTCTTAAAAACAAATCTCTCAGATATTGCTATAATACTGTAAACCAGACATGTCAAACACAAGGCCTGGGGGCCGGATGCGGCCCGCGAAGTGGTTTCATGTGGCCTGCGAAGCCATCCTGGAAACAGTGAGGGAACGGCCCCCGCTGCCTTGGCCCTGGCCCAGGCTGGCCGGGAGCCAATGTACAATTTTGTGGTGGCCATCTATGCTGAAACGCATTCAGTCTTAGCTCCACAAGGCTGTTTGGAAACAGCAAGGAACCAGCCCCTGCCGTGTCGGCTCTGCCCCCTGGGTGCATGCTGGGGAGGTGTCACCCTTTGTGAGGAATGAAGAAATGCACCATTGCCTGGAAGTGGCCAGCAAATGGCTCTGCCTATTTCACATATCTGGCTTGATAGGCTCTGGGGGAGGGGTTTCGACAGCGGGGCACTCTCCTCATAGCACCGAGAGGTTGAGCCGGACAGTGCAAAGCTCGCCAGCTTTGCACCTTGCTGCCTGCTGAAACTGGGCAGGCTGGGGGCTAAGCAGCATTGCACTTCTCATCAAATTCGTGCCACCCGGCTTAGCTCTTGGCGCCCCGCTGCCTGCTGAAACTGGGCAGGCTGGGGGTGGGCGGCATTGCGCTTTTCAGATTCACATTGCCTGGCTCAGCCTCTCAGCACTGTGAGGACAGTGCCTTGCTGCCTGCTGAAATTGGGCAGGCTGGGGGCTGGGTAGCATTGTGCAGGTAACGTTGACTCTCACGCTGCTCATGGCATTCCCTCCCCCAAGCCAGATATGTGAAGTAGGTGAGGGCCATGTGCTGGCCACTTCCAGGCAATGGTGCATTTCTTCATTCCTCACAAAGGGTGACACCTCCCCAGCTGCGTTTCTTGCCTGTTTTTCTCCCTCCCTCATCTCAAATATTTTCCCACCACTCTGTACTTAGGCAGGAAGGAAGGAAAGAAGGAGAGGGAAGGTCTGAGGAAAGTCCTGCCTTAGTCCTGCCCTGCTGCCCTTTCACCATCCCCTTGCCTCCTCCTCCTCCTGGCCTATCCTGGGGGTCTCCCATCCTATTGCTAAGGAAGCTTTGGATACAAAGGCGGGTCTCCTCCCATGGAGAGGGAATGGGCCTCCCTCTGACTTTGCCCTCGTACCCATCATGAGCAACCTAGGTAAGGAGAGTAAACACAGCAGCAGCAGCCTTGAGGAGGAGGTAAGTGCAGCTGGGTGTCCCCTTGGGGAATTGGGGCTGGGCTTGGTGCCGCAGGTGCTCGAGGGCCAGGTTGGGCATTTGACCTCTGCTGCCCAGGGCTCCGGGCAGCCCACGCCACCATCCAGCTCCCCCCCCCCGCATGGCCTGAGAGGAACAGTGTGGCTCCTCCAGTGGACCATGCCTTGGCACTTGCCCCGGTCCCATCCCCTTCTGCCAGAGACCCTCAGATCTGTCCCACTCCTGCCCAGGCTCCCACAGGCACCCTTGACGTGAACGATGTAGAGCTGGCTATGCCCACCCAGTAGGCCACACCCACTCCATCCATGCCCACCCAGTAGCCCGCACCCAGCCTGGCCACACCCACCTGCCCCTCCCGAGGGCAACCGCAATGCTGATCCAGCCCTCAATTGAGTTTGACACCCCTGCTGTAAACTGTACTGTCACATGTAAATTTATAAAATACACTGATTAGTGCATATGTATTTCCTTTTTAAAAGAAAGTTGTAGAGCTTTCCCAACTATCCACTTAACTTTGAGTCAACATAAAAGACTATATTGCCGATCTTTTTCCTATTTCTGCTGGTTCCATCCCCCCTCCCAGTTGGCCATCTGATATCCAAGAAAATAGGTGACAAAGCCTATTACACACCTTGAGAATGTCCTTGGATGGTGTTAAAATAAGGTGAATACAGCTTTAATACCGCTGCAATTGTCCCAAAGGTGCTTTTCAAAAGGCAACTGGATTTTCTTGTGTGTTTTTTTCCTTGAAAACATTTCACTTCTCATCCAAGGAGGTTCTTCAGTTCTTCAGCTGCAATTGAGGCTGCCTCACTACAGAGCTGGGGACATAAAGAAGGAAACTTTGACATGGCAGAAAAAGTGTTACTAGGGAATATTTCTGCCACGATTAGGTGCAAGGGGGAAAGGGTCCCAGATTGGTTTAAAACTGCAGTTTTATTCTCTTACAACATTGCAGAAGAGCACATAAAAGTTCTCTTTTTAAAAACAGCAGTTCTATGTCCTTGAAAAATGTAAGAAGCACACATATAGATGAATAGCACACTGGGTAGATTAAAACAAAATTCTATTGGGGGTCTGTAGACCATAAAATGCACATTCTAGTCCTTACTCTAGTCCCCTAAGTATATATAGTTTATCTAGTTTATACAAAATAATTGGATGTTGAATCTGTGTTGTTTGCATCCTCATCACAGAACAAATTCTGTAGAAAATGAAGTAGCTCTGAAATGGCAACTTATGAATTAATTCAACAGTGAGATTTCCTATTCAGAATATTTTTGAAAAGCAGTTTCTAGCAGAATTTGATGCATGCAAGAAGTATCAATGTGTGATGAAATATCTCTACAAAATTCAAGCCAATTAGGATAAATAATTACCAGATGGCATATTAAATTAATCTTGTTTATATTAGGAAAAAACTTTATTGCAGTTCAGGTAAGCTGTATCTATACAATGTTTAAAAATACAAATTACAATTAGAAAAGGAATAAAATACTTGCAGTTTCTGTTCTATAAAAATGACTAAAAATGTGCCAAAAATGCTTCACATTTTTATTAAAATTACAGCTGCATTTTGAGGAAAGTAAAGAACCCTAAGTATAAAAGGAACTCCAAAAATGAAAATTAAAACCATGTAACTTTCAAGATGTTTTCATGTTTCCAGATATATTTAACTATGACAATGAGAATTCTAAAAGACTCTGAAGAATTTCATTCTTCTAGAGATCAACATTGCAGTGTCTATATTGGTAGAATACAAATGCATTGTCTATATTGGTAGAAATATACAATGCAGAAGCACAAAGTTTTGAAGTACTAGTCTGAAACTTAAAATTCTTCATAGTGGAAAAGTATTTCTCCTTTAGATAGAAACGTGATTTAAAAGTTTATGTGCTGGTATAGAAGAAAATTCCACTGAAAGGAATGGGTTGCAACTGCTTTGTTAGTAGATGGAAAAAGCTACACTTCTGGTGCTGAATTTCTATTTTGATGACAAATGGTATAATTGCCTATCAGATAAATACAATGCAGTCCTTGTTATTCTCTTATAAACATGAAAATATTTGAATCATACAGCTTAAAGGAGGAATTCTGTTAACTGTTATGCTTTAACAAGAATGATATTTCTAGCTGCTGAAACAGCGTTCTATGAGCATTAGGTCATCAGTGCCATGCTGAGAATTGAGCTTTTCTCTAGTTTTGTGAGAAATATATCATTTTGTGTGCACAGTTTGAATCTAGAAATGTTTTTGTGCCCTCCATTTAGTGTAAAAGAATAATAAGTGAATTATATTGATATTGCCTCTATAATTGAGATATTTTGTTTGGAAATAACTATCTACTGTGTTTTCATCTGAAGAGGTAGTTATATTTATGAGAATATAATAACTTAGAAGCATGGTGGACCTTTATTTCCTGTGTATTCATAAATGCAATTGCACACAATGTTTAAAATACTCTCCTAAATGTATCACTATATATGTATCATATTGTACACTTTTTGAAACATGTCTTCAGATTTAAGAGGCCTGTGATACTCCGCAAGATTATGGGAGATAAGGTAGATATTTAAAAATTACAAATCTATAGTTGATGTTCATAGAATCAGTATCATGGTTCTTAAATAAATCATGTTTGACAAATGTGTTGCTTCAGGTTCTTTTACCAGAAGCAATTTTGACCCACTGCATATTGGGCCCAGGAACCACTTAAAATCAAGTTTCTTGTTTGTAGCGGGGAAAAATGTAATAACTTTAAATACTGTATGCTTGAAATATGATAGGGCACCATCAAGAATTCTTCAACTGTAAGAGAGTGATTTTTGCATCTTTGAATAATGCAAACAAAAACAAAGATAAATCAACTTCCCATTATTTTCTCTGTATAGATGCTGGTGATAATTGTGATTAAGCCATGTGTGATATACATTCATACAACTCTTTAGTCACACCCTGCATTAGCTACTATTGTGCAAATCGTCTATTAAGTTGGTATCTATCAGAAGACATCTTATTACAAGAGTTTAAGGAACATGGCATTTCAAAAGAAAGTGCCTAAAAGAATATGTAACAGGTGTTTTTTTATCCTCACAAGTTTTGTGTGCAGTCAGCTAACACTTTTCCTGATAAAAATTTTGGAGAAAAGAGTATGTTTAGGTGAACACACAGAGAGATTTCAGTATAGCAATGCAACCAAGATCAGCATGAGTACACAACAACCAATAAAATAAGGGTAAATGTGCTCCTTTGAGAGTCAAGCATATTCCTCTTAGGATAAGAGTAAATAGATTAAAAATGAAGCAAAAGAAGGCAATAATGAACACTTTTCAAGATAATAATGAAAAACACAAGGTAAGTAAAAATAGTAAAATTTAATACATGTGCTGTACTTTTAAGTTACTGGAAAAAAATGACCACAAAATGTAGGAATTAAGAGTAATGCTACTTGAGTAAACTGACAAGTGAAGACTCCTTTTTCACAGCTCCCTATGTTAAAGCCGAGTGTTCATACAGAAAAGGCCTCTTACAACAGTATAGAGATTTCAACCCTTGTCCTATGTATCTCAGTATTATTTCTATTAGGTATGCATCTTCTAAGGATTTTAAAATTCTCAGCTAATAATAACAGTTGTTTCTAGGCATTCACTAGAATTTTTTTTCTTGATTGGAATTTTACTATTTATAAGAATCCACATCTGAACTTTATTAGAATAGGCTAATATTTTTACACAATGTTCACATGTATCCAAGAAATCCTGCATTTAACAAAGCAAAAGAATTAAAACATGATATTCGGCATTTGAAAAGAACACGTTGGTTATCTTCTGCCTATGAAGTAGGGTTAACCAAGATCTGAAAATCTTTACATGTTAATAGGTTGAGTAACAGCATAAGTAAGTCACAGTAATACTGACCTCACTCATACTCATCCCAAATGTTTGACCAGAAGATGTGCTTATAATGCTGTAATAAAATTGTGCCAGTAACGTAAGATGTCACACAAGTGTGAAATTTTGTTCTATGTGACTGCATATTCATATGCTATTCCAGCAAGTGTCATATTATTACACAGTTAGCCATTACATAGGGGATATGCGACCTTAAAATCACATTTGTATTTTATGTTCTGAAATACCATTATATATAAACTGATTGAACTTGAAAGGCATGTCCATGCTGAGACATATTTTTCTGGAGCTTCTGTCTAAGGGGGTTGTACTCAAGTATATAGCATTATTATTTTTTTTTAAAGGCAAAGACCAGATCATGATGAAAAAGTTAAATAAATAAATGCCAGTTAAAACACACTTATAATTTTCTCTGTGCAATTTCATGTATGAAAAAATACTACTGATTTCTGAACATCTATCTGCATGTTTTACTCCTGAAAAATCTGCTAAAAATAATACTGATTAAAAAAAAGAAAAATTGCTAATGAATTCAGTGCTTTGAGCCTATTAAAAACATTTACATTTCTAAGTTTCTTGCAGCACAGCAGTGACTCAACATGGAAATGCTAAAGATAATAGTGTAACTTACGTAATAAAATATTAGTTTTTAATTGCTTAGTGACTCTTAGCAGAAATTGGAATGTGTTAATTACATTTTTTCAGGATACAGTCTGAAGGCAAGTTGAGAGAATGCTAAGAGCTTCTCACTGCACCATTATCTATGGCAAAGAAATATTACAGCTTTAAAATAAGCTGCACAATACTCATCTAACTCTTTCACATGAAAGCGTGTAAAAGCAAATCAGTAAATAAACTCTAAAAGTAATTTATAAGTATCCTTTTTCCTTTTACACACCAGATGTACAGTTTTTGTTATATTTTTGCACACCATTTGGATCTTCATTCCAGAAGAGTTGCATTGAGTCACATGAATATTTTGGATGCGATGTATTAGCAGATAGAATCTTTGCATACTAACAATAGTTTGTTCCTTGTTGCTTTTTTAAACAGTGCTTGTTGCATGAGGCAAAATCAGATGTCAATTCCTTTGACAAGGGATGCTTCCAGTGTGATATTGAACTCCTGTAATGTTTGCAACACACGGATCAAAGAATTTACAAGCGTATGATCTTTTATCA
>NW_015388093.1:174586-191230 GCF_001527695.2 Protobothrops mucrosquamatus | reverse complement strand
CTGACCAACAGAATAAGGAAACAAAATAATTAGGAAAACATTATAGTATAGACAAAGCAATAGCCATAGAGTCATACCTAGCTCCAAGGCAAACTAACATCTGAAATTTGCCATCTTTCCCAATGTTTCTAGGAGTGTTGTTGATGGCTGTTACAAAGCGACAAAAACTCCTAGCTCTTTTCTGCCAGTTTTCTTCTGGGACCAGTTCATTCTGATCAAGAGCTTCATAAAATCCTTGTGCTTTCTCTGAAGGTAGACATAGAACAAAAAACGGTCATCTAACCATATCAGATTGTAACTGAATTATTTTTGTGTTTTTAAATACAAACATACTGTACCAATTTTACTCTAATCACCTAATATCTATGGAGCACAGATAGTCCTCGACTTACAACCACAACTGAGCCCAAAGTTTCTGTTGCTAAAAGACATTGTTGAATTTTGCCCCATTTTATGACCTTTCTTGCTACAGTTGTTAAGTGAATCACTGCAGTTGTTAAGTGAATCTGGCTTCCTCACTGACTTTACTTGCCAGAAGGTAAGTAAAAGGGGATCACATGATCCTTGCAAAAGGGGATCACATGACCCCAGGACACTGCAACTGTCATAAATATGAGTCAGTTGCCAAATGTCTGAATTTGGATCATGGACCATGGGGATGCTGCAACAGTCATGTGAAAAACGGTCATAAGTCACTTTTTTCAGTGCCATAACTTCAACGATCACTAAATGAACTGTTTCAAGCTGAGAATTACCTGTAATATACCATTGTTTTCAACTTTCTTATAATGAGTATTAGTAGAGAATGTATATAATATATAAAAAAGCAAATATCACTACACTTTCAAATTTAAAATTTGACATTCAGACAATTGATAAAATAAATCTCATATTTTGTTTAGTGCTCCTAGTACCAAATATTATTTGACTACTTTCTTACGTATTGCCTTGTCTCTCTTCAAATATTATCCAGAATAATTGCTTCATTTCATTTTCTTATATTAAGAATGGGTGTTACTAGTTATTTCTAGTACTAAATAGTGTTTATTGCAATAACAAATAATTCAGATTATCCATGAGGCTCATTTAAGAAAACAAAGTAGATATCATAGGATTATATCTCCAAGTGGGTGTTCCGTACTTACCTAGAAAATCCCAAATAAAAACATTTTTGAAGAGCCTAGGAGATTTAAATCCATGCTGAAACACTTGCTCTAGAGCTGAAACAAGTCCACCTTCTCCACAAAGCAAAAGTGTTAAACTTCCTCTCTGCCAATGGAAAATCAAACAAACAAATGCTTTATTTTAAAGTTGTTTATATATCTGTCTAACCATAAACTACTACAGCCTGTGATAATTAACACTATACATATTTGCCATGATACGCATATTTCATATTGATTCCACCTATTATATTAAAAAGGTTCAGGAGTAAGGCTACAACAGAAATTGGAAATTTTTAATACAGATTACATTTATTTATAAGGTAGCCAAATGAGAACTACAGAATGAGTAACACACTAGAACAGAGATAGATAATCTATAACTTATATATAGCAACAGCCCTTTTACTGAAATCAGGTGGAGATCCCCAGATTGCATCAGCAAGAAAACAATCAACTTGTGCCATACAATGCAAAGAAAGGACAATATAGGCAGAACACTAGCAGGCACTTGAAACTGCAGGGAGAATAGTGGACAACTTCTGTTTGTTATGGATGCCTATGCTACTGGGTACCTGCAACAGTATGTAGGAAACACCTTAGAGACGAGAGAAGAAATGTTGCCTAAGGAATGGTCAGATATGAGATGGTATAGTCCAGTGATGGCGAACCTTTTAGAGACCGAGTGCTCAAACTGCAACCCAAAACCCACTTACGTATCGTTGGGTGCCAGGTGGGCGTGGCCCATTGGGTGGGCGAGTCTGCGGTGATAACAGCAGACTGGATGGGACTAAAAGGTTCAATCAATCAATTCCAACTTTGCGAGATCTTTTTTTTCCCTGTGAGAAGTTGAAATTGATTGATTGAATCTTTTGTTTTTTTGCACACGGCAGTGGAGGCCTAAAGCAAAAAGGTTTTATAAAACCCAGCTGAAGGCCTAGGACTGGGGTGACGGCCACAGAGAGGGCTCTGCGTGCCACCATAGGTTCGCCACCACGAGTATAGTCTGCAACTGGATAGAGGGTCGAGCAAGAAGCTCAAAAGGAATCCTCCCTAGCTTCTCAGACTGTAAAAAAGATGGTGGGAATTTGTACTTTAGACTTGCCAGAGTCTGTTAATGTAGCCTTACAATAAAGTAGAATTAGTTCATTTGGTCATGTTTCCTGTGTGGCCTGGAAGACTAGGCCTGCAAAGGCTGAAGTACCACAGGATATGTCTACTACTACAAAATAGGGAAAAGAGTAAAAAACCTCAGAGGAAAATGTATTCAGTGTACGAAAATTAGGGAAAGTTATTGGTGATCCAAATTCACACAAATCAAATTACAAAACTACTTCTCATTCCCACAGTGTAGTTTACCTGCCCCTTTTTATCAGATAACAACAATTCATCAAATTTGTATGCTGCCTGATTCCCAGTGACTCTGACCGGCTCATAACAATCAAAGGAATTACAGTAAAAGATAAATTAGATGTAAATTTATATTTCCCCTCTGCTAATACTGATCAAATGAACCTAATTACAGCTTCCAAACATGCTTGAAAGTCCTAATAAAAACTGCCACAGTATGAAATTATATACAATATTATGTATTTGATAATCCATACCATTACATTAATTAGCAATTATATTAGTCAATTCTAGGCAGATATCAATCAAAGAAGAAATGATCAATCCCCATTATTGCTATGTATAATAAACTTACCTCTTTCTCTGGCTTGTGGAAATGTTTGACAATTCCATTTACTGCTTCACCAATAGATTCTTGTATCTGACCTGTATTTAATTCTGTGCAAAAGGGAATATATATATATATATTTTAAAAACCTAATCTGATGTCTAGTTTATACACAGACAAGTCAAGTCCTTTTAAAAGTAAGAATGGAGAACATATTCTCTTTTATAGCACTTTTTTCAAGAGTTACAGTGTCGCATACCACAAATAATAATTCTATAATAAAAATAAACAGCATAAAATTATGTTATAAAATATATTGAGCTATCTAGATAATAAGGTTAGAAAATTAATTTTGTAGCTTTGAATCACAGGTCCAAAGAGGGCACCTTAATCTCAATAATAAGTCACTGCAGGAAGTGATATATTCCCAGCAAATGACTGACAAGTTGCTTGAACACATCCACTGATAGGAAGCTGTCCAGCTTGCTGGATAATTGGTTCTCCTATAAATCTTTTCTTCCTGTTAGGAAGTTTGTTTCCACCACCACCCCAACACTAAATACAATCTCTTTCCTATTACTTATGCCTTATGCTGTGCAGTAATATAGAAGAGATGATGGTCTTTTTGTATCTTTTAAATAGGTGAAGAATACTATTCTATCCTCTCTGTCTTCTTATGTTTAAACATTCTCAGTTTTTTTAATCACTCCTGTAGGATTTAACTTCTAGTAAAGGACTTGGTACACTGTATGGTGGCTGATCAATGCAGACCAGCAGAACGGAATGACTTCTCATGATGTAGAAATTACACTTCTATCAATGGGGCCTAAAACTACAGTTGTCTTTTTTTTTGGTCTTTTTTTGCAGTCAGATCACATTGTAGATTCTGATTCAGTTTGTGATCAATAACAATATACTTGTGCATTCTGCAGTTGTCTCTAGTAAATTAGAAACATAATTTTTCAGTACTGTTGTAAGTTCAAATGGTTGCTAAACAGGACTGTCATTAACAAGGACTACCAGTATATACTTGTTTGTGTGCATACAAAGTTAAAGCATCAAGTTGCCCATATATGTTACTATCAGCCTTCCCAAGCAAACCAGACAGGACTGGATGCATCTCCTTGATATTGGTGTTGTAACAATGTGGCTGCCAGATGGTATTCTTTGAAGCCATTCTCAAAATCCCTCTCTTTGGAAGAGAATAGGAGATTTGCAAGATTGATGTCAGCCCTTCCAGGTAAACCAGACAGGAAACAAGACTAGATGAACCAATTCTACTTTATTGTAGAGCTACATTAACAGAATCTTGCAAATCTGAAGGCATAAACTTCCCAATATCATTTTAAGTGCTTCATCCATTAGAATGGATCCTTCCTAAATGTCTTTCTCTGGCCATTAAGCCACTGGGAGCTCCTGCCTCTTGTCTGTTTGATCCTAAGCAGCATCACTTCCCCTCTTTCCCAAATATCATTTACAATTCTATTATAGTTATAAAGCTATAAAGTTATAGGAAAATTGGTACTTGGCAAATGATGTTAATAGCTACACTCAACAGGCTGAGTGCAATCTTCATAAATTAAACAAGAAAATCTCTAACAGGTTTTTAAAATATGCAGCTTGTAACCATTAATGTTTTTAGCTTTATATTACAGATTTAATCAATAAACATTGTCTTTCTTTCCTCAGTCAGTAGATGAACCAATGTATAGTTCAATTGCAACAATATTTATGAACTCTCATGCATATTTGAGATAATAACCAATTATATTGTGTGATTTAGTTTTAATAGTATGAATTTTGGAATTATTTACAACTGATAATTACAGAGAACATATTAGCAGTTTTGAGAACAGACCAGTGGGTCATACAACTAAGTGTTATAATACTGAGTTTCCCTGAGTATTCTATGCCATTTTTCAGGTAGCTCATTCATAACTACAATCCACCCAGCTTACTTGGCTTGTTGTTAGGTGATATGGTGACAAATCTTCTGATCATGCTGGGGGATTGCTGTAATGGAGGCGTTCTGCACTGTCTTTCATCTACCTCAGTATGAGATGTCAGCAATTCACCCACTAAAATCCTTTCTAAGCTGCCATCATCTACACCTTTTCCAAGCCATCTTCCACATGGAAACCTGACGGAAAAAAAATAAAGAAAAGAAAGTACTGTAGGGTCATTGTGCTCATATTATACTTTTAAAAAGACAGCACACAACAGACTTGATTTTGCTCTGTAAGGTGAGTATACTTCATTGTAAATATTTCCAGTTACTGTATAACTGAGCCAGCAGAATAGTGTTCATGTACTTGAGAATAGACCAGGGGTCTGCAACCTTGACAACTTTAAGACTTGTGGACTTCAGCTCCCTGAATTATGGGAGCTGAAGTCCACAAGTCTTAAAGTTGTCAAGGTTGCAGACCCCTGGAATAGACCATTCTTGGGATATTGAGAGCTACAACTGACCATCTTGAGTTTTTGAAAGATCACTAAAGGCTATTTGATGATGCAATGTTTCCTCTGGAAGAGGCATACCTGATTTTCCCCCCCCAGCTCTTTTGTGGGGGAGGTAAGAAGCAGAAGATGGAGAATTTCCAGAAGGAATCTTTAACTTAGACCACACACTCAGCAATAAGCTTTAATTGATCTACTATAATTTGACTATTCTGTTGCTATATTTTGGCAATGCAGTTTTAGAATAACGGGGGTTTCAAATAAACTGCTGGGAACCATTGGGTTGCCCACCTCTGATGTAACTGTTTCTGTCTCACAGGAACACACAGCCTACCTTCTGGAAATAAAAAAAAAAGATGAAGATTGTGGATTTAAACATACAAATATTTGGAATGGACTGCAGATGCGGTGTACAGTAGCACAATTTAGGCTGTCAAATACTGATTAAAAAAATCAGAATGTGTATAGGCTCCATTCTTCCATTAGATTCCAATTTATGCAGAAGTCAATGCATATTTTTTGTATGAGCATGAAACTAATAGAAAGTTACTATAAATAGATAAAAGATTATCTATTATATGTGAAGTAGAAAATTCCAAATAAATCTACTTGCAACATTTGCAAATTCAGCTAGTAAAAAGTTATTATGATTGATACATCCTTCTTTGGAACAGTTACAGAAACAAGCAAATGAGGCAATCATATTTACTGTAGTACAAATTAGTTTACTCAAGAATTCAATAATTCAAATACTATTTGTACAATGCATAAATTGAAAGGAACCTTACTTGTAAGTGTGACCCGTCACTTCATTTCTGACCATAACATATTCCACTAGCCACTTGGCATACAATCCAGAATTATCGTGTCCTATTTGTACCGTAGTAAGTTTTCCCAAATTCTGACACTAAAAATTAGAAAACATAAAATATATTGGGTAAAAAAAAAACAAATAGAGAAAACAAGTTGCCTTTATTAATGTACATTAGAAGAGGGAAGATATAACAGGACTTTAGGCAGATATTGGAGATGCACATAGACAAAGAATTGAGTTAAAGTTTCAAAGTCAATTCTGTTTTGCTCTGCAACTGGAAAGCAACAGAAATGCAAGGAAGAGAAGGCAACTGACACTCTCAGAAGAAGCTTGGAATTTTAACTAAGGTTAAAAAGACAATAGGATAATTGCCATTTTCTTCAAGATGATTCAGTAATTGTTGTTGATGGGATCCTCTCTGTCTGAAGGAACAGGTCCACAACTTGGGAACATATGGCTGTTGCAGGAACATCAGAAGAAAGCCATGAGCAGAGAACGCATGTTCAGCATTGGCTAATCTGCCAGCTGCACCCGTTTCTTGACTATGAAGCTATGGCAACATTTATGTATGTCCTGAACACCACTCTAACATGCTCTATATGAGATTGCCTTTGAAATGACCCAGAATTTGCAGGTGGCACACATTGCAATGGTCGGGATATTAATGGCTAATAATTAGTACTGGTATGTTCTCTGCTTACTGCCCAAGCTACCGATTAGTTTCCAAGTCCAAACAAAATTCTTTATTATTTAAAAAGCTCTATGTGAACAAACTCCGGGTTACCTTAGGGACTGTCCCCTTCAAGTGGACACTGATGACACATGCATTGTAAAAGGGAGGCTTTGCTCAGGGTCCTATTTCCATGAAAGATCAAAGGAGCATTGCAAGCAACACCCGCCTCCTTCTTTGTAACGCTAATCCTAGAGATGCACCAGGTACCCTCCTTGCTGATTTCCATAAATCATTGAAAGTTCTGTTTCATTAGACCAGGGGTAGGCAACCTTGGCTCTTTTATGACTCGTGGACTTGGCTCAGGAATTCTGGGAGTTGAAATCCATGAGTCATAAAAGAGCCAAGGTTGCCTACCTCTGCATTAGACCATCACTGACTACTTATTTATGATGGCAGATTTTTTGGTTTTGGATGTCCATCTTTTCCCCCTTTTTGTTCTGTGATAAATTTAATGATTTTTAACTTTGTAAAAACCTTGAATCTATTCTGTAAACCTGTTAATGTATTACTAAGGAAATTACTAAGGGTAAATGCTACTGTACATTTGAAAGAAACAATTTCAAAATCAGATAGTAGGAGAGCTTTCTCAAAACCTCAAATTAAATGTAGAAAAAGGAAACCTTACTCCTCTTTTAGTAACCTTTTTGTGATCATAATTGTCAGGGTTTGCTGGAATCCACAAAAGTAACTATTTTCAAAGGTCACTCTATTAAATTTACTCTCTCTCTCTCTCTCTCGTCCCCCTACCCCACAATGTCCATGCTTTTCTATTTTGTGTTCCTTTAACTTGGGATAGATACCCCATGGCTCTGGGATACCTGTAGTTTCAAGATATAAAGCTGCTGAGAATTTAAAGGCCAACTGTCAAAGGTGTGTAAGCTATTCCCTGTTTAAAAAAAATTAAAGGGCTCTTAGATAGCCTTGGCTACTTATTTTACATTATTGTAATGTAGCCCTTGATCATTGAAAATTATTTTTTGAAACAAAGCACAAGGCTTAGAGACTGAAAAGTTGCTTTCTTCTGTTCAACAACAACATGAGAGATACCTCAAATGTCATCTCCAGCATATTTCTTGGAACCTGCAGGATTCCTGTTTCACCCAATTCTCCTGAAATACACATCCATGGGTTGGCTGTAAACATTGAGCCACCAAGCTTTTTGCTAGGAACAATCAATATATGGTATGGAATCACTGTAAAAAAGAAAACACATATATACATCTGGGTAATTGTCTCCAAGAATATATGCAGGGGGAGCTTCACTGAACTTCTTCAGTAGAATCTCCTACTCCTGAAATGTATATTTCCCCAGTGAGAAACTCCCAGGTAAGAAACTTTCCCAGTGAGAATTTCCCTAGTTCATTTTGTCACAATTCATGCATTAATATATTACACTTTTTAATTTTATGTTTCAATTGAGTTCTTAAACGTCTGCTTAACTTTTATTGATTTATGTTCTGAAATATATCAGTTAAAAAAACTAAGTAGTAAGTGTAGAGGGTTATAGGCTTGCTGGGGATGGTTTTGAATAGCAACTTAGCAAATTGTGAAATACATACATATTCTTCTTAACTGAAATCTTTATAGATCATAAACAAGCTAAATAAGGTTTTGAGATGTGTGTAATAGTCATCCTACTTTTTAAATACTTTTTAACCTCCTGTATCAGCCCCATGAGCCAAATGAAAGAAAAAATGCCAGCAACAGCAAATGGTAAGTAAGATGGGAACAGATCTTACTTCCATCCCTTACACTATTTAAGTGTTTACTAAAATACCAGGTTTATACAAGCCAGTTACAATTGTGTTTAGCAAATTTACAGATATGTTTTTATTCTGTTTATAAATGAGGCAGCTTCAAAGCTCTTTTAAGAATCCCTGCTTCCAGGAAACCTATTTATATAAATACACTAACATCAAGGTACAAGCAGATAGCTACCCAAATATGCACATACAAATACCTGTCTCACAATTTATTTACAAACAGCCTTTTGAAAATTACTTTTCCAAAAACACACTCTATGTAAGACAACTACATGCCTTATAGCTACAGTATTGCATTCAGTGTCCTGTACAGTCAATTTTCATTTACATATCCTTAAGCATGTTTTTTCCTTTTTTCACTTCCCACACAAAGTCATGACTTTCTGGAACAAATTTTGAGGGTAAATGAATATTTGCATAGGGACAGAAATTGCTCTCTTTCCAGCTTACCAATGAAAATCAATTATAGTAGTTAAATATATTTTCTCTCACATCACAAAATAATATAATTATAGCCTCCCAGGCTTAAGAAATCCAGAGTTTAAAATTTGAATAATATGTTGGGATTAATATTGCTTTATGAATAATTGGCTTATATTTATTTTAAGATTTTACATAATTTTTAGAATCTGTATTTCTTGCATTTCATTTTCCTGACATTTCAGCTCTCTATAATGGCATACATATACAAGTCATATGAAAATAGTATTCCATGGATCTGACAAAGTGGAGTCTGAACTACAAGTGCTTACTATAGAAAATTAGGTACCACAAAGTAATTTTTCCAATAATAAAAGGTTATACTTACAAATTGTAGTAAAAACATTGGTGAAGCAGAAGTAATCTACAGCACTGAATGACAAGAGATGATAAAGAAACTGTTCTTTTTCATCATCGCAACGGAGGAAAGCATAGCGTTTGTAGAGTTTTCTGACAAAGAAAATAAACACTTTATAATTATAATAGGAGTTTCATTCTGAAGAATGCACTGGCAATAACTATTATAACCAATGGATTGCTGTTTTAGAGTCTTTTAGATTCTGTATGTGCTTTATATAAATTTCAACCCACTGTTTTGTATACCACTAACATTTCTTTTTAAGGGATGGAAACTATTTTAGAAATATGAAAAATGTGATCGTTGAAGGGTAAAAATCCAGATAAAGAAATAAAATGCTGAGAAATTTTGAACCATTAAATCTTTCAATCCTAGTTTACTCTTATCAGCAACTATTTGGAAAGTATAATGCAAGTGTATAAATGCTCTATTCAGATTTAAGAATTGTTGTGTTTAATGGAATTAACTCTAAAGGCATAAGATGTATAGATTGCCACTTCAAAAAAAATAGTAATTAATAGAACAAAGAAGTTAAAATTGATTTACTCTTTTGGCTAAGGACAATTAAATTTAGTCTCTATTACTTAAAAAGTATGGGAGAACAAAGTGCTGAAGATTAGTATACGGTATATTTATTTAGTGGATTTAAATACTGCCTTTACTCAGGAATTCAAAGTAGTATATTTAATGCTTCCTCTTCCTATTTTTCCCTAACATCAACAATCCCGTGAAATAGATTGGACTGAAAGAGCTAGCCCAAGGTCACTCACTGGGTTTTGTGGCTTACGGTGTCCAAGAAATTGAATCTTCAGGTTCCTAGTCCTAACCTTAAATATAATAATTTTTTTGCTCTGCCCTAATCAATATATCCCTTTCTGGAATATTTTCATTTTTAAAAAACAATTTTCTAATTAATCATTTTTCTTAGGTAAATCTCTATCTCAGAAAATAATTTCATTCCCTCCAAAACTAGAAAAAAGACATTAAAAAGATTTTTTCCAATATTTTTCAACATTTCCAAAACTATTATAAGTTGATTTAGGGAAAAAACATTAATAAGCTGACACATTTAGTGCCAGTATGAATTTTGCCTGGGTAGTATACGACAGAGGCAAAGGATGTTTGACAATAAATAAAATATTCAGAAAATGGTTCAACACTGAGCAACACAAGTATGTACGATAATTCTTTGTTGTTTAAATTATTTACAGATAAATGTATAAAGAATCGTTGCATATTAAATCTCTGCTTTGCCCACTTTAAGATATTAAAATGAGAGTTGCATAGATCAGGATAAAGTTGAATGCAGTGGGAATAGGTTACTAAAAGGTGTGCACGGTAAAAGAAGAGTTGGAACCAAGAATGAATGAGTGCTAAATGAATGTGGATTGAATACAAACTGAATCATAAGAAAGAAAGAAATCCATCAGAATAGAGTTGGAAGGGACCCTGGAGATCTTCTAGTCCAACCCCCTACTCAAGCAGGAGACCCTACAACATTTAGACCAGGAGCTGTCCATTCTGATCTGAAGGACAAATTGGAGTTGATATGGTCAGCCCACATCTGGCTTCACTGAACTTGGAGAAAGGGCTGTCCAAAGCCTTCACCCAGAGTAGGGGTGCCCAACTGGGTAACTTTAACATCTGTAGACTTCAACTCCCAGAATTCCCCAGCCGGCCATGTGATTCAGATTCTGAGTTTTTAATCCAAACTTCCTCATGGGGGGAGGGGGGAGGGAGGAGGAATGGCAGAATGAGAGGACGCCGAGCATCCAGAGGAAAAGGCCAGGTAATAACAATGAGGATGGGTGAAGTGGGAGGCTCATCTAACTAATCCAGAAAAAGCAGATTGGGTGGGGAGGGAGGGGCAGCTTCCAGGAAGTTGTAGACTGAGCAAACTCCTCCTCCAGGGCTACTGAAAACATGACAACAGATGTGTTCACAATCCCCAGGTATCATACTTGCATGAGAGGGATTTGCTTCTACTTAATAAGAACAGAGAGCCAGCTGTATGTTGTGGTTAAGGGATCAGGCGAGAAGCCAGGAGATCGTGAATTCTAGTCCTGCTTGGCATGAAGCCAGCTGGGTGACCTTGGGCCAGTCACCGTCACCCTGCCCTTGGAAGGAGGCAATGGTAATCCACTTCTGAAAAACATTGCCAGGAAAACTGCAGAGATTCATCCAGGCAGTCTCCAAGCATCAGACACGATGGAACAGAAGGAAAAAAAAGATTAAAAGAAGTCTGTTCCTTGACAACTTTTAGTTACAGGTAGTCCTTGATATATGACCACAATTGAACCCAAAATTTCCATTGCTAAGCGAAACAGTTTTGTCCCATTTTACGACCTTTCTTGCCACAACTGTTAAGTGAATCACTGCAGCTGTAAAGTCAGTAACACGGTTGTTAAGTGCCTTCCCCACTGACTTTGTTAGTCAGAAGGTGGCAAGAAGGGATTACACAACCCCAGGATGCAGTGACCGTCATAAATATGAACCAGTTGTCAAGCATCTGAATGTAAATCACATGATCATGGGATCGTAAGTGTGAAAAAAAGGTCAAGAGTCACTTTTTTTCAGTGTTGTTGTTACTTTGAACAGTTACTAAACAAAGGGCTGTAAGTCGAGGATTGCCTGTACCACACAGATCTCAACCGAGCTCTCACAGGAGCCGAGAGGGAAAAGAAGAACACCTACTTGAAGTGATTTGGTCATATATAGAAAATGAACATCAAGCTGCAAAACAAATACACGAAGGAAGGGAGAATGGACCAAAGAATGAGAAGATCAAGAAAGGCTGGATAGAATTAATGAAATTCTCATGAAGAGAGGTGAGAAATTTAAAGAAGAGAAGACAAAGTATGAAACAATGTAGGGATATGGTAGAAGAAAAGATGAATTGCAAGGTTAAATGATATACTGAATGGATTGGTGTAAGCCAGGGTTTCCCAACACCCGGTCTGTGGACCGGCACCGGTCTGCAGGATGCCAGCTAGCAGGCCACACAAACAAGAAAAGCTCCATCCTCAGGATGCAGGCAGTATTCAAAAGCACACCCCATCTGGTCTGTGGAAAAACCTTTCTCCATGGAACCGGTCCCTGGTGCCCCAAAACCTGGGGACCTCTGGTTTAAGCTATATTTAGCTTTATTTCTTTTTCTAACTCATGTCAGTTCATAGTAGCATAGAATTCAATTTTTGAGCTCATATCATAATTTGAAAATTATCTTCTTTCACAAATAACTAGGAAATTCATGCAGTATATATTTAATAATAATAATAATAATAATAATAATAATAATAATAATAATAATAATAATAATAATAATAATAATAATAATAATATTTGTAAGGGATCTTGGAGGTCATCTAGTCCAACCTCCTGCTCAGGCTGGAAACCCTATATCATTTCAGACAAATGGCTGTCCAGTTTCTTCTTAAAAACTTCCAGTGTTGGAGCATTCACAGCTTCTGGAGGCAGGTGGTTCCACTGGTTAATTGTTCTGTCAGGAAATTTCTCCTTAGTTCTAGGTTGTTTCTCTCCTTGGTTAGTTTCCATCCGTTGCTTCTGGTCCTGCCTTCAGGCGTTTTGGAGAATAGCTTGACTCCCTCTTCCTTGTGGCATCCCCTGAGATATTGGAAGACTGCTATCATGTCCCCCCTCGTCCTTCTCTTCATTAAACTAGACATACCCAATTCCAGCAACCATTCCTTATATGTTTTAGCCTCCAGTCCCCTGATTATCTTTGTTGCTCTTCTCTGTACTCTTTCTAGAGTCTCAACATCTTTTTACATCATATTTTTTACATATTAGTTATATTATGAGATATGATAAGTGATTTTAAAGGGAAACATGAATCGATTCATGTCCATTTAAGCAAATGATTGTTTCAACATACTTTGTGAGTTCATAATCAGAAAGAAGGTATTTCAGATGTCTGGAAAGTAATTTCTTTTCCATAGAGAGTCGAACCCAAGCTCTAGCTTTACCAACATCTGTTTTGATCTCACTTATATTCTGAATATGCCTGAAAAGCAAAGCAAAATAAATTATATTGTTATTATTGCCAAGCCTTTTACTGAGGAAGAGAAATAGATTCATTAATAATATAGTATCATCAAAGAAAATGTATTTTCTCTTTTAGCATAAGGATGAAATATGAAACGTATAGGCATAAAAGGAATACAAAAGATACATACAACAACAAACGCATACCAAGAAAAATATATACAGCTAAGGAAAAAAAAGGATTTTTTTTTGCACTTAAGTGACATGTAGATTTCCCAAATTCACCTGTAGATGCTGCTCACAAGCGGTCTTGCTTGATTAGCTCAGCTTTGAATTATGTGTTAGTAGATCTTTGAATTCATCTGCCCCACCAAACCCAGCATTTTCTGGAAGAAGCTTATCTAACTTCCAAACCCCTGAACTTCACAGTCTAATTATATTAAAAGATGGATTTTGATTTTTTTGGGTAGAATATTCTGTGAGATAGAATTGTGAATGCTACATGATAAGACAAGTTTTTAATATTGTAAATAAAATATGTTCTAGAAACTGTATAAATATTGTGTAATTTAGAAATTTTGTAGCTTCTACCTGGAAGTTCACACTGACATGATTAGAAAGCCTAGAAGTTAGAGAGAGAAAAAGAGTGTTCCTTCTTTAGATTAAAGTTTAGAATGGGATGTAATACTGATCCAGTGAAAACATATCCTTGTGTATTCCTGTACTCCAACATGGCCTGAGGGCAGATGCTGCTCACAAGCGGTCTTGCTTGATTAGCTCAGCTTTGAATTATGTGTTAGTAGATCTTTGAATTCATCTGCCTCACCAAACCCAGCAAATAAAGCCATAGTATGTGTTGTTTAATCTGGTAATTATTTTATTCTTGGGTCTCTTAAAGGTATACAAAATCAAAATCTACATTTCATTGTCACACTGAGGTTGACTACTTCATATATTGTTAATGGGAGTGAGAAGATGAACGCCAATGGTTCCATTTCTGAGTCTTAGCCTGATATGTTAACAAAAGCTTGGGGACTTCCGGTGGCAGGCGACCTCGTCGGACGCAGCTGTTGCTGCCTCCCGCCTGTTTCTGCGTAAAAGCCGTTTTGACAGCTAGCATCAGCTGTCAAACGGCTTGATACCCTTCCCCTGGGCATAAGGGGATAGGTGAGCTGCCCGGGGTAGGAGTTGAGTTCCCGAGTCGTCCCATGTGGACGATGTAGGTGAGAACTCCTCCGGAGCCCCGCGGTTTCTCCACGATCCAGGACGCCTTCGCTTCGGCGAAGCTAGAAGCCGCCGCCACTGCTGCAACTTAAAGTGAACTGTGAGGTTTTTTTTGTAAGCAGACGAACCGACCCTGGAAGTTTGCTTCTTATCTTGGACTTTACTCTAACTTGGATAATAAGTTCTTCCCTATACTTGAGGTGGATTGAGGGAAAGTGAACTTAAAATGGCGATGGATTGATACTTTTCAGCAAGAAGTGAAAGTGATTTCCGGTCTGGAACTTTTGTTACTTTTAACTGGCGTATTACTTGCTTTGGCTGAACTGCTTATAAGACTTTTTTATAATTGGAAATTTATCGCCAATATGGCTTCGAGAAAAACCGTGCCTTCAACTTTAAAATCCACTACATCTCCGATGTCCCAGACACCGCAGCCAACTTCTAAAATTTCCCACCCGCCACCCCCGCCATCTTCTTCATCTCCACCGCCCTCTGGTAGAGAGCTGCAGGACTTGATGTCTGTAACTATTAAACAAATGACTGAGATGTTTCAAGCGATGGATGTTAAAATGCAAAATAGATTCGATCAAATAATACAACAACAACAGGATTTATCACAACAACAACAAGACCTATCACAGAAACATGAGGATTTTTGTTTGAATGTGGCAACTGCTTTCAAAGGTTTGGCTGACTATGTAGACGCGGTGGCAGAAAGGGTGGAGGAGAATGAAGAAAGAGCAGAAGCAAGTGACCATAGACTTGAACTTGTAGAGGAGAGTCTGGAAAATGTTAAGGCTGATGTGTTGATTGCCCAATTTCGTGATATGGAGTTTGCAATTCGGATCCGCGGGTTGGCTGAGGACCCAAAGGAGAATTTAAGACAAGTAATTTCAGACGCACTTAGGGATGCTTTGTCTTGTGGCCAGGAAATTTATTTGGAATTAGAGCGTGTTTTTAGGGTGAACTCTTGGATTGCTCGCCAAAGAAATTTGCCAAGAGATATAGTGGTTTATTTTACAAGAAAAGCGAGACGAAATGAAATAATGCAGCTCTTTTATCAACAAAGATTTAAGATCTTAAACCAAGACATCATCCTTTTAAAAGAAATCCCAGCGAAAATACTCAGAGCGCGCCGAGACTATGCCTTTCTTACACAGGAGCTTAAGAATAGACAAATAATTTTCAGATGGGACATACCGGTGGGCATAGTTGTAACATTGGCTGGTAAACGCTATAGACTTAACTCGATTAAGAAAGCTAAGGATTTTATGGCGTCTGTTTTGCAAGCAGAATGCCCACCTACATCTCAAAGGATCGACGCAGCTGAGCAAATGATTGTGGATTTCCCTTCTGCTCCCGTTCAGGATGTAGAAGGGAGTTTAAAAGTTGATGGGAAGGAACAGAGAATCACGCGTGCAGCCCATAGACGCAAGGAGAAGGAAAGACAGATGACAGCCCGCCCTACAGCTGATAGCCCTACAGCTGACTGTGCGTTACCTGCTATTTCTGAGCCAGTAGGTGGCGCTCGACCTAAGGTTTTTGTTAAGTCTTATGCATCAAGTATCATCAGTGGATTGAAACCTGCCAATGTGTAAGCTTATATCTTGGAATGTGGGTGGACTTAATGTTCCCCATAAAAGACGTAAGGTTTTTCATTATCTACGACATTTTAATAATGACATTACATGTTTACAAGAGACTCACATTGTGGCTAAAGATCAAAAATTATTATTGAACTCTAAGCTTGGAGATTTGTTTGTTGCATCTGCCTTAAAAAAAAGAGCTGGGGTTGCAATATATATTAAAAGACACCTTTCACCTATCTTAAAAGAAGTTGATAAAGAAGGAAGATTTTTATTTGTGGAAATAAATCTAAATGGAAGAAAGTGTTTAATAATAGGGGTTTATGCCCCTAACCAACTTTCAGCCCAAAAACAATTTTATAGACAATTACATCAGAAAATTG
>NW_015388093.1:167302-171983 GCF_001527695.2 Protobothrops mucrosquamatus | reverse complement strand
TGGACTTGCAAGGTTATTAAGGCCTTTTGGATAAAATTGTGGTGGAACCTACAGCAAATTTTTAAAAGAAGAATTACTTTTTTGCCTCAGTTGTTTCTCCTAGGTATCACACAAAATCTGGATGTAAAAGAAACGAACTTGATGTTGTATTGTTTAACTGCTGCCCGTTTGTTGATAGCTCAAAATTGGAAGAGTAAAATTTTACCTACAATGGAGGACTGGAGATTGAAAGTTTCGTACCTTGCTGAAATGGCAAAGATTTCGGCTTATTTGAAGAATCACTCAAATGAACAATTTTTATTAATATGGAGAAGATGGATTGTCTATATTCAAAAGAAGCACAGAGTGGTGGAATATAATTTAGGCTTTTAGTAAACTTGTTTTTCTTTTTTTTTAATATATTTTACCTACTCATGTAGAATAATATACTTTGTGGAGTTAGAGATTTTAATATTTGTTTGCTTATATCTGAATATTATCCTGGGATTAGGTTTGGGAAGTCCGGGGTGGGTGGTATAGTATTGTGAAATATTTGTGTTGTTTTTTTTATGATGAAAATAATAAAATTTTACATTGAAAAAAAAAAAACAAAAGCTTAAAATGTTTAATAATATATCTTCTTAAACTATACTGAAATTTTAAATATTCCTTACAGTATATGACATTAAAAATAAACTGTATTTTGATATTGTCTTTGAAAGTTTGCATTTTTCAACGACGATTCAACAAATATTTTATTTAAAGCAGTTATTGTCTCCTATAGAAAACTAACAACATCTTGAGGTAGTGATATCAAATAAGAGCTGGAATTTAAAAAAATTGTGGCGATAGCATTTTTTAAAATTAGCTGAAGTTTAGATTTCAATCTTTACCTGACTTACTAAATATTATATTTCACTGATTATACCTGATACATTCTTTTCAATAAACTGGCTTAAGATTCTGGTTTTTGCCTAAATACAAAATGATATCAATCAAAATAATAATGAAATAAATTAAAGGAAATATTTTAAACTTAGTTGTCCTAAAATATGATTAAAAATTTTATCTGATCTTTAGGATTGCAAAAATCCAACCTCATGTCCTGGATGAGGGATACTCTTAAAGGAGACATTCCTGGATTGGCATCTGACTTCCTTCTTTCAGCATCTAGAAGAATTCCTAAAATACAGATTACATTTGATTAAATATTTAAAAAATGCAAATGTTTTGATTTTGAGCAACATTTGAAGTCATTCTGCTATATAGGCTTCTATATGAGCTCATCTGTAGTTTCATAGTCTCATCAGTTGATGATCATGTTTTACATTAGTTATGATGCTCATATTAAGGTATAACTTTTCTAAAAGACCTATAGCTTGAACAACAGAGATTTATGTTTCCTTATTTGACATATTCTCTGAAAAATCTACTCCACCTTGAGTTTCTTCTACTGAGAGCTAGTAGATGCAAGAAAACATGGCAAAAAAATATTGAGAGGGGGAGTTAGTTTTTTCATCTAAAAAAAAAAATCTTCAAAACTATTCTGTGAAAATGAATGCTGTACGGACTTTGCTTTTAGAATAATTAAATTAAGTTTCCAAAATGCAATTGGATCTGCATAGACCAACAGTTTGGGGGAATGGGGGCAAAGGTCACAATACAAGTGATGAGGGTAGCTGAAATTGTTTGCAGGCTTTGAAGAACAGTTACAATGCATACTGTGGCATGATTTCAAATGGGTACAATGAGCTAATCAAATCTGATTAACCAAAAACACTACAATTCAAACACATCAACTTTTACGCATTTTGAACTAGATACTCTTATTCATAATCCCAGAATAGAGTGAAGTGCAGGACCTATACTTTTCTTGGCTCAAAATAATTATACTTTATACATAAGAACCTAGCTCTTGGGTTATACCAAGTGCTAATAAGATATGGTATTAAACATTTTTTCACTAGTTACCATTATATTCTTTTGGACAAATTAAACAAACAATAGTTTAAGGGAACTGGAGGGGCAGTATCTGCCCTTTGACTCAAAATACTTCTTTAGATCAGGGCTTTTCAACCAGTGGTACGGGTACCACCTGTGGTACATTGGCACCTGGCAGGTGGTAGGCAACCATCCTAGAAAAGTGGTAGAGGGGGAGGGGAATGAGCTGAACCGGTGGCAGCACTGCACAAGCCTGAGCAAGAGATGGCTGGAGCTGCAGGGCTGTCAGGGCTCAGCAGAAGTGCCAGGATCAGCGCCAGGCTCCAGCTGGAGCCCGGCGCTGATCCTGGCGCTTCTGCTGAGCCCGGAAGAAGCACCAGTCAGCTGGAATGTTGCAGCATCTCCAGGGTCTTGTTATTTACATTCAGATGCTTGGCAACTGATTCATATTTATGACGGTCACAGTGTCCCAGGGTCATGTGAAGTGACCAAAACCTGCTGCAACCACCCAACAGACGAGTGGAATAAAATCCAAACACCCCCCACCCCACCTCCGCTGCCAATCCCCAACAGAAATGCTCACAACAATGAAAACCTCGGACAGGAGGAAGAGCGCCGCTGGGTGGGCAGGCAGGTGTCTTGCTCGGCTGTGACTTGGGGGCACTTTTTTCAGTGCCATTGTAACTTCGAACAGTCATTAAGCAAACTGTTGTAAGTCAAGGACTACCTGTACTTTATCACTTTTTTCCTTTTGGAGGGGGTCATCAAGTTTTTAACACCTTGCTAGGCGACTGGTGGTACTCGGATATTGCCATATCCTAAAAGTGGTACAATGGGTGAAAAGGTTGAAAAGCCCTGCTTTAGATTTCTAAATGGAGAGCCCTTTTTCTTTCATTCATGTAAGTAAATGACTGATATTTTCCATGAGGATTCAGCACTTCTTGCAATATATTCTATTTATAATTAATAGAATATATTTGCATTAATAAATTGTAAAGAAGTTACTAGTAAAAATTCAGTTTGAAATCAGTTAATTCTGTCTTAGAACAAACCTTTATCTCAATCCAGTTTGTTGACTAAGGTTTAAAACGCTATGTTCCACAACTTGTCCAATAATTGAACTCATCTCAATAAATTTAACTTTTAAAGTCCTAAAATGAACTTATGACAGGTACAGTGCAGTGGAAACATAGACCAAAACATTTTACTTCAAACATAATGATGGTGCCTTTCTCAGAAAGGATTATTTATTTTAAAATAATAATTCTAGGTGATACCCAATAGAATATTTATATTCCAGAACAACAGTTCTCAAAATATGGTTCAGAGACCCTTACAGGATTCACAAAGTAAACAAATATTTTAAAGATGTTTTAATTTCTAATACAGTAAATATGAGTAGATATAACCCACACAATCAAAGCTCTTTGGGGTTCTCTCTAATTTTTAAAAATGTAAAGAAATCTTGAGACTAAAATATTTTAGAACCAATGTTCTGGAATAATTAATATTCCCGAGAATAGAATTTACATCAGATTTAAGCTTTCAATAAATAAATATATACTGCTCAAAAAAATAAAGGGAACATTTTAATATGGAACTGAAGGGGTTTGCGTTCCCTTTATTTTTTTGAGCAATATATAATCATATCTTCTATTTTTTATTAGAATTTAGAAATATAATTTGTTTTTGTGATATTTTTTTCTTGTACAAAATAGCAACATAATTTTTATGGAAGACAACTGCACCTGAGGTACTGAAACTTCCAGATGTAGGTTTTCGCTGTCTGTTTTCTTGGTAATGTAACAAGTGTGACCACAAAGCAGATTTCCCCTTAGATTAAAAAGAAAGATTAGTTGTCAAATGCAAAATAAATTACTAATACAGAGCATAACGTATTATATATCTTGTGCTTTATTATAAAAAAGATCACATAAAAAGTAGACACGCTATTCAGCCAAGCTAATAAAGTTCAGTTATAGAGGGAAAAAAATATTTTCTGAGTCAAGTGTGCATATTTTGGAATAAACTTCAAAAGATTTTCAGACTATTATGAAAATTCTCATGCTCATATTCAAGATCAATTTGGGTAATTCTATAGACAGATGCAAAAACCCCAATTCCCTTGAGAAGTCTGTAATGCTGGGAAAGGTAAAGGAAAGAGAAGAGAATGGCCAGGAAAATGGATTGACTTAGTTGCATGATGCGTGTATGTCTGAGAGACTTGAAGGGCCAAGATGAGGACAGATCATCCTGGAGAAGGTTTATCTATGTGATCAGAATGGACATCACCTTGATGACATCTAATCCACTGATTAAGATTGGGGTACTTATTCTGGTATTTTGGGGAGCTGTCTATATTCTCTAACAAAGTGACTAAATTTTTAGTGGCTTATAAACCTATAAACATATGACAATGATAATTAAGTACCAAGATTATAACCAATGCATATTATAAACCTACAGATACATGCACAAATACACATAATGTATTCTTTACAGAAAGTTGTTCTTCATTTTAAAACAAATAATTGCATCAAAATGGATTATCAGCTTTTATTTTTTTTTTTTTCTTTTGGTAAAGGGAAATTAATATAAGAAGCAAAACTAATTAATTTATTAAAAAGTGGTTGTCTCAATCACTCATTGTCATTCTCAATCTTTTAAACACTATATGATGGGGTCATTTTATAATTCATAAATTCACAATTCACATGACAGAGTATTGATTATTATTCTTTGTAACACAAATGCAACAATT
>NW_015388093.1:116780-167005 GCF_001527695.2 Protobothrops mucrosquamatus | reverse complement strand
TTTTTTTTTTCTTTTGGTAAAGGGAAATTAATATAAGAAGCAAAACTAATTAATTTATTAAAAAGTGGTTGTCTCAATCACTCATTGTCATTCTCAATCTTTTAAACACTATATGATGGGGTCATTTTATAATTCATAAATTCACAATTCACATGACAGAGTATTGATTATTATTCTTTGTAACACAAATGCAACAATTCTCTGCATATTATTTCAGGGGATAAAGGCTGCTTATTGGAAATTTGTTATTGATACTATGTCTATCCTAGGACAGGGATATCATTACAATTTTAGTTTACATTAACTTTTTATATAATCGCAATTACATTTTATTTCTCTCAAATTTTTATTTTGGTCCAAAGTCCTAATA
This sequence comes from Protobothrops mucrosquamatus, assembly GCF_001527695.2. Lineage (NCBI taxonomy): Eukaryota > Metazoa > Chordata > Lepidosauria > Squamata > Viperidae > Protobothrops > Protobothrops mucrosquamatus. The sequence continues at coordinate 166,635 of NW_015388093.1, read as the reverse complement.
TAATATGCCTCAGGTTGTTCAGAGACCTGAGCTAATCTCAAAGCCTTTTCTAGATTTTTGGGTTTCTTGTAACATAATACAGAGGACACACAGTTATATAGTTTTATAAAAGATAATCCCACAGTTATATGTTAGATTTCCACAGAAAGTTTTATCAAGCAGGAATAGAAACTTGGAAATGGGCGCCCTAATCACTATAGATACCTAAAATATAAGGTAATGGGACACAAAATAATTACATAAGAAAAGTAGTGTTCAATATGTGGAGAAAAAACTTGATTTACAAATGGGTGAATTATTCTTCTGCCTTTTTCTGCCATTATACCAAAAACTTCAAGCACCTAATAGTAATAAGGAAGCAAGAATTTTCTAGACAGTTTCTAATAACAAAAGGCAGAGCATCCATTCATAGAAAGAAGTTTTATATCAATCCAAGAAAAGGCAGAGCATCCATTCACAGAAAGAAGTTTTATATCAATCCAAAGCATTTGCCCAATCTTTATGGAAGCAGGAGATGAACATTCATAAGGCAAATGTCTCAGATATCAGTGGCCAAATATTTCCTTCTTTGTTTATATAGAAGAAGACTGTTGTTCTTCAACAAAATATCAAGATTAAAATATAGTTAAGAATAAAAAAACCCAAGAACAAAAACAAAAATAGAAGAAGAAAAGAAACTTCAGAAATCTTATTACACATCCACAAATGAAAATACTTGGGGTTTTTTTATTTTTTTTATTCTTGGTTTGTTTTTCAGCTCTGTACTTTTTTGTATTGATGCTTTTTTGTTCAATGAACACACATATGATAAGGAGAAACTTTTAAATCGCTCACATTTAGTATTTGTATCTGAATATTTTTGTAGGCATAATTTATCTTGTTAGAAAAATGGCGTTAATATAGCTTAGAAATAGTGGACAATTTGAACATATATTTACCCTTTATTGCATAGTTTTCTAAAACTCCTTGTTGTATTTATTTTTCAGCCCCTGCAATTTCTCACATTTTTGAAAACATTAATGCAACAAAAGATATATTTTAGTTCCCAATTTTGTAATATAACAGAACTAGCCATTCAGAATAGGAACTGAATCCCATTCTTACATTGTTGGATAGTCATGCTTTCTTCCTACATTTCAAAGTGGGATTTCCTGACTGGGCACAAACTCGTCTATGAAGTTTCTCTGCTAGAATTTGGGTATAATCTGTGTTCCTAATGGTTATGTACAGAGTTGCCAGAATGCTTCCTCCCCCCTGCTCACTGCTTTCTATCACACTGTGGTAGACCACATCTAAGGAGAGAAACAGGAACATGTAAAACCTGATCCTCTCTGTCCTTTTGAGGTAGGTAACAAAGCAACAGTTCACCGGTTCTTATTCACGTGTACACCCAACTGTATGTTGAGAGCTGATCAGAGAGGACCAATAAAGTACAGGACTTCTCTCTCTCTCTCTNAGAGAGAGAGAGAGAGAGAGAGAGAGAGAGAGAGAGAGAGAGAGAGAGAGAGAGAGAGAGAGGTGAAACATAGGGCCTTTAAAAAAAACACAGGTTTACAAGTGAACTAGTGAAATGATGATCTTTCTTTGTTTTAAATAGGTGAATTTAAAGAGTTCTGCCAGTTTCCTCTTTTCATATAAAATGACAGGCAAATTGCTATTGTTGGCTTTTGACCTTTCTGTTTAAGTACAGATAAGAGTCAAGAGGGAGGGCTCATAAAAAAGATTTCTTAGTGGAAAATTACATGCCTTCAAATACCCATAAAAGTGGAAATGCTATCTGTCTCTTAGAAACAGGGGAATTGGGAGCGGAGACAACTGTTGGTCAGACATGAGACCTGGTATCCAGATAGCAATCTCTTACATCAGCATTTCCTTACTTATATTTTTATTTACTTTAAGCAAGTAGCCTAAAAGTGCTATGCAGAAGAGCCCACTGACTCCCACTCTCAGAACAGAGTTAGAAAAGATTCCCATGATTTCTCTTCTGATACCAAATCCAAAGAACATGGTCTGCTCTTCTTGGAATCTAACTAATCTGAATAAGTTAGCAATCATAGCTCAGCACTTGTAGAAAAATATTTGAGTGGGTTTAAGCTGGAAGCTCAGTCAGGAAGGCATAGCCCCCAACTCAAATATTTTTCTACAAGTGCTGAGGTATGATGGGTTTAAGCTGGAAGCTCAGTCAGGAAGGCATAGGCCCCAACTCTTACTCTGAGAGAGGTTTTTTTTCCTTGAAATCACCCCCAGGGAAGAAAAGGGAGGTGGAAGAACCTAAAGTAACCCATGAGAATTTACAATATTAGAGAAAAATCCTAACCACGCTTCTGCAACATTGAAAAAAAATTGGAAGTAAGGGATCAACTGTGCCTAGAAGCAGAATCCTTAATAAAGCACCTCCTGCAGAAAAATATGCTTCTCTTCTAGAAAATTCCAACAAAGGATTCTGTGCAGATGCATTATTCATACAGAGTGACTACAAAGGACATATTTTTTTTAAAACCCTCAGGTACCAATTCTTATAGTTATAAAACTTCTGGGGACCAACCAAGGCTGAAACAATTCAAGGAGAGAAGGTTCCCTCAAAGAGTGGATAATCTGAGTTTAGATGATAATAAGATTCATGTTCAGCTTCTTTGTGTCAACTGAGAAAGAGGAATAGGAAGATGGAATATGGATATCAACAGATTTTTTTCCCCTGGGAGTTGGATACATATCTAGCATTATACTGCATTGTTTTAATTTGTGACATAACGTCAATATATATTTGTTTTCATTAAATGTGCTTTGTTGCTTAATGTCATGTTCCACGACAGTTCGATAGTACAGTGATCTTAAGAATCTTTTGAAATCTATTGAATCTATTTGGCAGCACCATCTGTATCATAAGTTTAGTTATATGTATTTATCTTTAAAGTCGGACTATGAGAAGCTGGCAGAATCACAGATGCATTTATGTAGCTTACATTTGTCTAATGCAGAAGTCAAGTTATGCAAAAGCCTTTGGTTCAGGTTTGGAACCGCTTCATTATACATATAGATATATCAGAAATATCTAGCTAATTGCAATTTCATATTTCATACAAATTTCAAAACAATAGCTATCAGGTTAGAATTAGTAAGGATCTTATTTAAACTTCCAAGCCATATTTATTCTGTAATGCATAACAATATTTCCAAATTCAAACAAAACTAGACATCACTGCTGGAGATTTTTTAATTTAATCACTGCTAATCCAGGCTCATGCATATTTTGACTTAATGAAATATGAAATGTTAGTATACTTCTATTTGAGGGACACTACAACCCAGATTTCACAATCTTGCCTTAAAATCCAAGACTGGACAAGTTTTTAATTCTAATTTATATATTGATGGTCTATAATTACAACTGCTATTATACTACTGCAAGTAATAAAAAATACATTTATATTATAAGGCAAATATAGGTATCCCTGTGAACAATGCATCTCCATGTAACACCTATACAATGAACAAAGGGTATGCTGACTCCCAGTGCTGGAACGGGGGTCATGAAAAGAGCACAAAAAACTGTGTGAGCTGAAAACAAATGAATACCATTATACAGAATTATGATTACGATCACATTTCTCAAAGCCAAGGGAGAAGAGTGATATGTGTGTACATGAGAAATGATAACAAAGAAAATGATTCCAGAACTGACAAATTATCAAACATCTCAAAATTATACTGAATTAAAATTACAAATGAAAAAGAAAATAGATAATTAGGTAACAAACAGGGTCCGGTGGCAAGGGAATAGGCAAAAGTAGTTATATGATATGAGGGTGTTAAAAGAAGCTATCCTCATACATATTTATAAAAGGCATAGCTTTCTGGGGGAAAAAATTTAGAACTAGGTTAATATGCTATAAACCAAAGTTTTGCAAAGAAGGTTGGATCTGTTGCACCTCTTCCATCAGATTTCTGAATACTCTACCACAACAGACCGTTCAGCACTGTTTGCCAACATTGTTAATCAGTCCAAAGAATTAACCTTATGTACGGTTGGCCGCTTGCTGGTCTGAAAAGCCCAAATCTGAGTTGTAGCAGAGTATACTGATGCTCTATCTTCTAGGATGAAAGTAGTACAGCTTCTATCCTATGCAGCATATAAACGGAAGGGAAAAGTCAGACAGCATATCCTTCACACACAGAAATTGTTACAGTTTAGAAGTGGATTCAGACAAAGGGAGCCCTACTTGAATGACCAGATTTTTTTTTTAAAAAGCTCTATATTTCAAATGTATTGCTCTCACTTTGCATTCATGCATAATCAATAAGGTGTTTACAAAGAAAATTTGTCAGTTTCTCTCTCTAAAAGATGTTAGCTAGTCCCGAAACGAGTTCATTTTATCATCTTCTAGTTAAAGCTCACAGTAAAGATGCCAGAAAAACAACTAGGAATGATAGAGTTGGATCCAGAATTACTACAAGTAAAGTGCTGGTCAAAGAAAGGGCTCATTTTTATCAGTTCAGCCTTTCCTCTGTGCATTGTGAATGCTCTAAAAATCTGCACTGAATATTTGGGGAACTCACTGAGGGAGTAAGAGTAAGTCAGTGATATTGGAAGGTGGAAGAGTAATGGAAAAGGTATTGACTTACTGTGTCTTTTTTGTTCATGGCAGCCTCTTCTGAATCCAACTCTATATTAATAGTTAGTGCTCATTTACATTAATATCCCAAAGCCTATTAAAAAGTGTAATCGGCATTAAATATCCCTAGGAGTACATTTCTTACCTGCTTCACCTGAAGTCCGTGGCTCCATATTCTTTCCAAAAGATCACAGAGACTGGCTATCAATGTGTTTTCCTCCACCCCTGTAATGTTCACCTCACCATGACCAAGTTCTACTGCTTCTCGGCCCATTTTTTCCACAAGCATCCTTTTTGTCTTTCAAAATAGAAAGCATATGAAAACATTAAGATTACTTTTTGAAAAAGTCAGAATCCTCTATTACCTCAAATAAGCAAAATAATGGGTAATACAATTAGTTGTTGAACTATTTACAGTATGCAATATACTATATTTCATAGATATAAAATAACCAACAGGTTTTTTTTTCCATTTTGACACTCTGCCAGTACTGATCACTTATCTGCTGTACATTTATCTGCCAAAAGAAAAATTAAAAGATTCAATTGATTCAGTATTTTTTCTACTATGATTTATCATTTTTATCTGCTTTCATTTAGTGTGTGTGCAAATCCACAGCACTTGTTCTGCATTATTTGAAAAGCAAGAAAACTGTTAGATATACAAATAGGGAGCTGAATCTCAAACAAGGACGAAGTGTATGTTCTTCCTGTTGTATTTCAATATCTGTTAAAAGTCACTCTTGAACACTGGAAACCCCCAGAATATCATGATTGTTACATGTTTCCAAAAAGGGAAATCAAAGGCATTTTTTTTCATTCATATAAGAAATATCCCCACATCCTGCTCAATGGACTAAAGTAATGTGGTTATATATGTGTGGGATATTGGCACATTCTCCCTTTTTATCCATAAATCTTAAAAATTATTATTTTTAAAAGAAAAAGTAATTGCCACATATTATTCATATTTCACTAACCAAGTTCAAGAGAATAGGCACAAAGATAGTTGGAAAATTAATTTTCAAAATGTCTAAGCTATACAGGCCATATCGTGAATTCAAAAAAGAGAAAGCCTCTGAATTTCTGCAACGTATCTAACCCTTAGGTAGACAAACAATATATTACGGTAAATCTGAACAATGTGTTTCATTTTTCTAGCTCAAAATACCTACTTGCCCTCCTAGAATTTTCCAATAGGCAAGCAAATCTTTGTATATTTGCATGGGTCTTTATCTCAAAAGTAAGTCTAAACCAACGATGCCTTCCTCACTTGATACAAGCTGCATTATCACAGGAGCAGCCAGCAGACTAAGGATTTTTTTTCTAACTGAGATGTGCTAGAATAGAAATCTGAGGCCAAGGTCAGGTGGCCTCAGATGCCTGCTGTTCTACAGTTTAAAGGGGTTTTGTTATTGTTGTTCCTAGTTTCTCCAGAGAAATCATTTACTAGGCTGATTATGGAGGATATAGTCATGAACTGTCTGTGGAGGAGTTAACATGTGGAAATATACCTGAAACTGCTGTTGCATCAAAGTACCAAGAGAATAAAATTTAACTGCAGCAAAAATAGAATAGCTGGATGCTTTCTGATACTTCACTTTTTAAGCTAATCTCACTGTTCTACAATGAAACATTTTTTTACTCAGAAATTATTAAATAAATATTAATTTTATTTTAGGATTCATGAATATGCTTTTCCAGTTTTATGTTTTATCAGAGAATACCAATAAAAAGAGCTTAAGAATAAACTGACCCTGCAGAATATTTTGCAGTTGCCCCAGGAAGCAGAAATGATTGGTAACAGATTTAATTACTATACCATTCTTAGCATATCTATATTACCCTCTAAGCAGACAAAATATGGACTAGCACAAATAGACAACAATACTGGCTTGATCCTAATGACTTAAATAAATTTACATTATGGGAATCCACACTTGAAAAGAATAAAGCTTTTTGTGGACATCCTGGGCGGACTGTATATTCAATTAATATGTTCACATGGTGCCTATGGAGATTCTCACTCATCCAGGTCATTGGTTGTCCCAGATGTGCTTCTCAAAAGGCAACTGAACTTTTTCTTGAAAACATTTTACTTCTCATCCAAGAAGCTTCTTCAGCTCTGACTGAATAGTGGGGAAGGGAAGGATTTATATTGTTTGGAGTCATCTGGTGTTAGCACTCTGAAGGTTAGGACAGATGACTGCAAAGAATATAAATCCTTCCCTTCCCCACCATTCAATCAGAGCTAAAGTCGCTTCTTGGATAAGAAGCGAAATGTTTTAAAGAAAAACAAAGAAAGTCCAGTTGCCTTTTGAAAAGCAGCTTTGGACATAATCACATGGTGAATTTTTGTTACTGGAGAAGATGAATGCAACAATTGTTTGCTCAAAAGCGTATCATATTTATTTACAAAAGGTTGTTGGAATACACCAAATTAAATATTCAAGATTATAGGGAGATATGGAATAAAGAACTTAATATATATAATACACAATGTTAATGGAACATATTTGGGGTATTTATGTATTATAATTCTAGATTTAAAATCATGGTTAACAAAAATAGCAATCACTGAACCACTCCAAGTCTTTTTCTGATCACTGTTTCATACAGAACGGAAAATGTGACTTTAAATCATAAGATATAGCTATGTTTCATAATACTTCTTTTGTTTGGGCAAAAGATATTTCACATTAATTTTATTCTGGAAGGCTCACTATCAGAAATGGGACAACAGAAATGGATGGCATATATTGGTATCTTTTCCATAGGTTCTGCCATTGTCAGTAAAAACTGAAAATTAAATTAGATTACCTTTTTCTAAAGCAGGGGTGTCAAACTGCCGGTCTGCGAGCTGGATGCGTCATGCCGAAACTGCACCCACCCCAGCTCCAGCAATGGGGAAAAAGTCGCGATATGTCGTGACACATCACGTGATGTGGCGAGTTTGACACCCCTGTTCTAAAGTTTATTATTCATATTCATTGAATCACAGTAGTGCAAGAAGTAGTTCTAAATAGTATTACACTACTTGTGCATTTGAGTCTAAGAATTTGAAGTCAAAATATGGAGAAAACTGTATGTTATTAGAATAATCGCATCATTAGAATAATCCCATTAGCAGAATGTCCTGATCCATAGACCTACTTCCATCCCAATCAAGGGAACATTTTGTATTCACTGAAACTATCAGTTCTGCCTCATTTCTGTGAGGATGTTACATCAAAGGATATCAGTATTACCAGTATGAGAAATAATCTACTATAATGGTCCAGCTAATTCAACTCCTTTGAATAGCTAGAACAATATTTGTCAAGAATTATATCATACCTTATTTCGGCATTCCTTCAGCAATCCTTCAACAAATTTCCAATTAGTCTGGGCAATTACTGATGGTGACAGATTAGACAATTTGGGCTGCCGGATAGTACTGCCCAGATTTCGAGCTTCTTGGATGTATTTCTGTAGAAAAAGAAGAACATAAAATATATAAAGATATAATTCTAAATTTAAGAAGAAAGCTATATAACACATAAAACAAGACTATATTTTATGATGGATTGCAAATAGTATTTTTAATTAATGTTCTCACTCAGTTTTAAATAGCCTGGCTGTAATTATTGTACATTTCACTGCAAAAGTAATACTTGTATATAATGCTTGTATTTTTGTACTTTTGAAATAGCACAGTAAGGTGTTACTCACCTGTAACTGAGGTTCTTCTAGTGGCCTTCTGTGCAATGTACCATTGAGAGCTGAGCTATTTTTAGAGGAAGGATATTCTACCCCTATGTGTATGATAATGCTAAGAAGGTACCTCATGCCTTCCATTAGCTGATGTAGAATCTCAAGGGAATAATTGCCTGTGAAAGGATAGAGGGTGGGTTGTGTGAATGCATAGATATTGTGTCAACAAAATACAGTTGCAGTAAGCAACCTGTTCTTCTGTGCAATGATTCTGTGCATCACACAGATGGGTGACTAGCAAGTTATACTTACAGAGGGCAAGTAAATAAAAAATGGAAACTAAAAGGCAGTCCTCTATTTTCAAAGGCCTCACTAATTCTTATCCTGATTTCCAGCTTATATTGTTGAAAAATATTGTGATCATGTTGCAGTCCAGTAAATATTTGGTAAGACAAACCTCTAAGCCACAAAGCTGCAAAATAGTAAGACCTAGCTCTTTTTGATGAGGGTAGATTTGCCAGCTAGCATGCTAGATGGGTAGTAGCTACCACTCAAAGAACAAGCTATTGAAATGAAACTCTCTGCCCTTGCTTATGGGACAAATCGCAAAGTGCAAGTCAAAAAGTATTGCTGAGCTCAAGAGGCACTATTATAGGGGAGATCTGTATATGGAGCCAAAGAGGCTGTGCAGCTTGGCCAAGGCTCCCATATAGATGGAGTCAGAGTAGATATGGTAGGTGAGATGGAGTAGAAGTCACTGAGTGAGCCATTAGAAGGAAAGGGAGTCCTGCAATCTGGTACTGGTCCCTATTTCTAGCTCACCTGCTTCATTCCTAGAGCCTTGAAGATAGATTGTTGTCGATTTTGGCCGCAATTAGTTGTTAGTGAATTCCAGGTTCACTTCTAATTTATTTACATTTATCCACAATGTAGTAGGGGATGGACTGACCCAGCATGTATTACTGAAAGATTGTTAGGTGAAAGGTGAAATGTAACCCTCAGAGATCTGTCATCCTAGATTTTGGGTACTATAATAGTTGTGATGCCAACTTAGAGAAGGCAATGAGAGATAGATTTACAGTTATCAGAATTACTACTTTTGTGAGGATAATGTGTAAGATGAACTTGAAGGTACAAGTTGGAAGATTCTACTTGTGTATTGCTCTTCGTGCTGCCTCATGGGTTTCCTGTCTTTGATGTCATCTTTGTAATTCTCCTACTACTGTACTGTATATCAGTTTTGCATGAGCTACTGTCAATATGCAGATATTATCCAGTAGTGAATCTCCACCTTGTCACTGATTGTCACAGAAGTCCTGAATCTGTAAGTGTTGGGATTCATTGGAAAAGGGACAATAGCAATGCATTTTACTTCAAGCTCTATCCATGTAGGGCTTTAAAAGTGACAAGAAGGACTTTAAATTGTACTTCGAAGATAACTAGCAATCAATGTAATTCCAGTAGCACTAATGTTGCAAGGATGAATTAGCATACCCATCTATAACTACCTAAGCTACTGCATGTTGTATCAACTGAAGCTTCTGTAGTATCTTCAGTAGTAGTATGATTAATGTGATCCACAATGTCTTCTTGCAAAATGTGTTGTCAAAGGGAACTGTGTTAAAACAGGAGATATCTAGCTGGGCATACACACAAGCAGAGGTGTGGGATATCCGATCACCAAAAAGAGCTCAGCCAGAATGTCCTAAATAATATACTGCACAGTACTCATTTGTGAAATACGCAGATAACATGGTCAAACATTAAATGATGCTTAATTAATGCTATATATAATGTGTTTGGATTAAACAAAGCAAATTTTCAAACAAGTTTCTATAAATATTGCAATTCCTATGAAACTGTGTTTATGTGTATGTATTTTGTCTAATACATAAATACATACAGTATTTTGCTATATAGATAGACACATACAAACCAAACTAAAGCAGTGAAACAGATTTAACTGAGTATCTAAAACCAATTTTGCTGGTCTACGTTTTAATATAATAGCAACTGAAGTTTTCAAAAGAAAATCTAGCTGCTGATGAGATAGAAAAGGTAGCAAAATAACACAAAATTATATAAATCAAAAACCAAATAGTGGATATTAAGTAGAAGCATGTTGGAGCAGCATAACATTTTAAATACTCATATGCAAGGACAGGATAGAGGTGATTTTCATGTCTTTGTAGTAAAAAAAAAGAACGATGCAATATAATTTATAATTAACAGAAGTTTAAACAGATAAAAGAATGCAATTTTTACATCAATGTTAAGCACAGTAAAAAAAATTGAAAATCAGAAATGTAAATCAGTTTTATGAGTAATTATACTCCAGAAATTAATATTTTCCTTTAAAACTATTATCAATTACATCATATTGATTTTTTTCTCTTTTGCTTTTGCTTAGTACCTTCAGAGTACACTGAAATCTTGATTTAATGGACCATACAGGGGATGGGGTATCCATTATTTTCAGTTGTCTGCTAAATTAGAGTATGTGATCACAGCAATTTATATCATCTGCAAGTGTAATGATGTCATTATACACATTAACCATTTACAATCTAAGACTAATAAAAATTACGCTGTGCCATTTATGTAGTTACATCATTTGCATGATGATGTCATTTTACAAATTATTTAAATTGACATGATTAAGCAATTGTTACAAATGGTTGTGAAATTTGCTGTAGTGCCTACAAAGTTATCATAGTTTGATAAATTGAGGTTTCAATATATTTTCACAATAGATAATGGAAAGTAGCCACATGAGTGATTTTTGAGAACTAATGTAGACAATTTTTAGTACAAACATTTAGGTAAAAGAATATCCCATCTCATAATTCAGTTAGGTATCGTCGCAGGTTTAACTAACAGTAACAGTATGGACAAAAGACCTCCATCTTGATTTTTCTCTGATAATAATCTGTAGCTCTCCAAAGAATTTCAGTTATTTCTTTGATATTGACCATCTTGTTCATTCTGTTATTCTTTCCTACTTAACCTTACCAAGCATATTTTTTTTCTATTCCATCATCTTGCTGGTAAAAAAAATGCCCAAAATGGCATATGGTTACTGATCATTGCTTCAGAGAGCAATCAGAATGAACATAGACCCTGGTTTCTTAGTAACCACCTGTAGATTACTAATTTTAGTAATCTACATTGCATAAGTAGAAATAAGGATCATACACTTATTTCTCTTGTTCCCTTTCCTATTCTAAACCACTCTGTTTCTTCAACCTGCTTTTTCTGTAGCTTCTTGTGTTGTAAACCACATTCTGATGTGATTTATACAATCAAAGGCTGGCTGAACACAGCAAAGGTAAACCTCTTTACATTCTCTTGCTCTCTTCATATCCATCTTATGTTATTTATCCTTTCATGTCTCTTTGCCTTTTCTGAAACCTGTCCATTTGGCATTTCTCATTCTATGTATTACTTAATTTTTCACTGCTTAGGTGAGCAACTAATGGCATTAATGAAATGATTAGGTAATTTGTACATTCTCTTGCATCAGCCTTTTTCAGTATAAATGTTTGTGAACTTTCCAGGTCTTTGGACCATAAACTCTTCTGTAGTTCAGTCATCTTAAGCTTTCTTATTTCACTGGTCTACTGATTTTTCTTCTTCACTTTCTAATGGAGTTCCTGAATATGCTCTCCTCTAAAAATGTTCCTGTAATTCTAGAATAAAATTTTAATGTAGCCTTTTAAGATTGTTTGTTTTTATAAAATCTCTTCTATGACTAAGCTTGAGTAGTCTCACTCGAGCTTTTTCATATATCGCTTTCCTATGCCCTTTCTGATCTTAAAGCAGATCTCATTTTAATTATCTTGGTATTCCTTTATATTTGTGGACATTATTTATTTAAGCATCTTTGTCTTTTGCTTGATGATAGGCTTGCATTCAGTTGTCATATCTCCTCTTTGTTCTTCCATCTTTTTTCAGATGTCACAATAACATCTTTTTCTCTTGAATCTGGAGAATATTTGTTCAGTTTTTTTCTGCTTCAGTTTTCTAATGTTTTCCCACAGCTTCTCAAAATCTCTTTTACGTGAATCTCTTTCTAATACAATCTTATATTCTGGCACTATGTTTTCTAGGTCTTATTTTGCTGGTACATATTAAAGATTAAAGACAGCAAGGAAGAAATTAGTGCTGTCCAGACCAGACAAAGTCATTGTGCAGGTACATTCCTAGTGCTGGGAAAATAATTGCCAAAAGCCTGTTGACTCAAAAGGGCAACAGGAAAAGTTTACGATTTAAATTCTGTAGCTAAAATATGTAGAGCTTGATTTCTGTGCTCTTTGGCAGCAGATCTTCTGCATAAATGTGACTTATTTCTTGTCTGCAATGAAACAACTCATCTAATAGGGTCAAGTCTGTGAAGCTTTGCTGTTACCTACTACAGTACTTCCAGAACACAGGGTTGAATTGTTAGAAAATTAGAAATGCATAGCTGTGCCTGATCTGAAGTTTGACATATACTTATTTTCTATAATTTTCTAAGTTTAATTCATTTAATATTAAGTTTAATATTTTGCTGACAGGATTGCACTTTCCTTTTTTTCTGTTTCCTAATATGTAATCAATTTGATTTTGCCCATTAGTGATGGCCGCATATAGAGACTATGTATGTTGCTTGATGTAGACATTGGCAATGAACAATGAACAAATAATTGTCTTGGTAAGACTCTAATTGCACTGCTGTGTTTATCCAGCTCACATCACCAGATCCTGTCAGGAAAGTTCACTGGCTTTCTCCAGTAAGAAGAGTGCCTTCTGATCTATGGCTCTTAGGATCTGGCACAGAAACCTGTCTAACTATTACAGCCATGTTTCCTATATAATTTTCTGCCATGTGTAAGAGACTTGCCATTGCCATCTTCTGGGTTTAATTTTGGATTTTGTCCTCTTAGTTAGGTTGTTTTGTCTCACCCCTTAACATCCTCACCATCCCTCATGTTGTGTATCACATTCTGCTTCATTTCCACCTTCAATATTATTGATCCTATCATAAGCTCTGGTACGGCTTTTAAGGTTCCTGAAAATATGGAGCCATTTCTCCAAGTAAAGACAGTATCCCCCACAAATTACAACTATCAAAAGCTGAACCAAAGATAACACATTCATTAACAGTAACAGTTTCCCTTAATTTTTTCTATGCAATCAAAGCCATATGTCAACCATTCTCCTGAATAAATAGACATAGCTTTAAAGATTTAGAATGTTTTTTTTCCTTTTTGTTGGGGGGGGGTAGAACAAAATCAGGAAAATTACATTACTACTTATAGAAAATCTTGATTCTATAATTTGGAAAATGTAACAGAACAGTTTTTACCTCTCTCTGATCGTTATCAAGACGCAGGTGTTCTGTGTGCTGTTTCTGTCTATCTTTCCTCCTCCACTGTGCAGGTGCATTGCGTTTGGTCCATCTAGAAAATCAAAAGTGGTATTCTTTAGAGCAGGGCTTTTCAACCTTTTCACCCATTGTACCACTTTTAGGATATGGCAATATCCGAGTACCACCAGTCGCCTAGCAAGGTGTCAAAAACTTGATGACCACCCCCCAAAAGGAAAAAAGTGATAAAGTACAGGTAGTCCTCGACTTACAACAGTTCGCTTAATGACTGTTCGAAGTTACAATGGCACTGAAAAAAGTGCCGCCCAAGTCACAGCCGAGCAAGACAACTGCCTGCCCACCCGGCGGTGCTCTTCCTCCTGTCCGAGGTTTTCATTGTTGTGAGCATTTCTGTTGGGGATTGGCAGCGGGGGTGGGGTGGGGGGTATTTGGTTTTTATTCCCCCCCATCTTCTGGGTAGTTGCAGCAGGTTTTGGTCACTTCACATGACCCTGGGACATTGTGACCGTCATAAATATGAATCAGTTGCCAAGCATCTGAATGTAAATCACAAGACCCTGGAGATGCTGCAACATTCCAGCTGACTGGTGCTTCTTCAACAGAAGCACCAGGATCAGCAACAAGCTCCAGCTGGAGCCTGGCGCTGATCCTGGCGCTTTCGCTGAGCCCTGACAGCCCTGCAGCTCCAGCCATCTCTTGCTCAGGCTTGTGCAGTGCTGCCACCGGTTCAGCTCATTCCCCTCCCCCGCTACCACTTTTCTAGGATGGTCGCGTACCACCTGCCAGGTGCCAATGTACCACAGGTGGTACCTGTACCACTGGTTGAAAAGGCCTGCTTTAGATACACTAGATAAATAAAGTCAAATATGTTCATCCTGATCTGGAAGTGCTAATAATAATGCAGTTTAATTGCCAACATGTCGTCAGCACCAAGTTTACTAATAAGAGTGAAAACTATGGTGTGGAACTCCAGGAGAAAATAATTAAGGTATCTTAATTATGGGAGAAAATAATTAAGGTATCTTTTTTTGTTTTGTTCATCCATATAAAAATGAACTATACTTAACTGTAAGATGATTGTTGTTGTATAACTTTTAAAGTGAATGAGACTTGCTAATTCGCTTTGTACAGTACTTTATTGAAAGCCTAATTTTTTTATCTACTTTAATTACAATTCCTAATTTTTTACATTGTAATTAATAAACATTTCATTTTCCAGACAATGTTTGCATTTGCATAACATATGTGTTATTTATGCATTATTTATGCATTTACATAAATGGCATGTTGTGACAGTAGCGGAAGAGAATGGAAGAATTCCTTTTATTCCAAAACTGACTCAGGTAAAACAATTCCCTCATCCGCTATATCCTTCAGATAGGAAAAGCAGGTTGACAGGAAATTAACTCTCCTACACAGCTGTGAAACAGTGACTAAAATTCTAGAGATACTCCAAAACAGCCATATCAAACTCGCGACATCACGTGATGTTGCGCAATGTATTGCGACTTTCCCCCCATTGCCGGCAATGGGGTGGGCGCGGTTTTGGTGTGACGCATCCAGCCCGCGGGCTGGCAGTTTGATATGCCTGCTCCAGAAGAACAGTCACTCTCTTTCTATATTGTTTATTTTTTGCACCTCGTGGCAATATTAAAGGAGGGAGGGAGGAAATCTGAGAATTTTCCTCTGGAGGGGAAAAACAGAAGAGAGCAGCATTCCCCAGGCACCTTTGCAGTGGCCAGGGAGTTTCATAAATGGCTACTTCTCCTTTTCACCAGGACACAGATGATCATATGCTATTGATTATCAGATTCCAAGAACCAAGAAAGACACATGGAGTTACTCCTGGGGACTTTCTTTTATTGTGGAGTTACTTCTGGGAGGTTTCCTTTATTGTTCCTCACTTATGGACAGAAACCTGAAGCAACTATTTGCAACACTATTTGGGAATTGCTAAGGAGGAGCCTTAAGTTTTTCTCCTAACCAAATTTTCCATGTTTTACTGCCTCTTTGCCCTCTGGAATGCAGTCCATCCCTCCTGAGAATCTAGACTACATTCCACCACATCGACATATTCAATTACAGCAAGTCACTTTTCTGAGGGAGAAGCTGACTCAGTCAACTATGCCATACTAATATAATGATACAGTACTCACTTATTGCTTGCTGGCCCTGTTGAAAGTACATCAGACTGTAGCTTGGGGAAAAAGCCAGGTTCATATTTTCCTTGTCCAATCTTCATATCTAGTAAATGTGGATGGACTGCAGTATGGTCTATTTTTGCCAATCTTAATTCAATAGCTTTTTCTGGAGGGGGGTAGAATAAAATGTTGAATCATATTACTATGTACCATAGCTGATGTTAAATTGTGAAATAAAAGAATAAAAATCTGAATCCTAAAAAATGAACTAGGACATTACTGCTAGAAATACATATTCTGCACAGAAATACATAAAAAGAAGCAAGAGTGTCTCAATACAATTACAGTGGTATCTTGTTACCCAAGGTGTGTGTGTGTGTGTGTATGTTTGTACACACACACACACATATATATATATATACACACACATGAGAAGTGAAACGTTTTCAAAGAAAAAAAACCAAGAAAATCCAATTGCCTTTTAAAAAAAAGCATCTCCATAGACAGATTTGGAATGCAGTAAGAGTAAATGGTTAAAGAGCTCAAATTAATCAATGATTTTTTTAAAAAAAAAAGAAAAATAGATAAGGTGCATGTCTTTCAGATCATCAAAAAAGTTGTAATAAATCTGAGTGAAGGTGATCTAATCTTGCAAATTGATTAATCTATTCAAGGGGAGAAGGGATAGGTATAATCATGAATAAAAGAGTGAAAATGCATGTCATAAAGTATGAACTGGTTCCATCTAGATTGTTATGGATGCATAAGACAGAAGAAATCCATAAGCTTGTGAAACTTATATGTTACATTCCAAAAAAAAGTGATAATGGAATGGTAGATCCAGAGTAAGCTTTTGGAGGAAATTATGTAATATTCTGAATGAATGTTATCCAGGAGGAAAAAAATATATTTTGCTTAGTAATTAGGCAAGAGAGTATAGAAAAATTGACTGGGCTATTTAGAAACACAAAACAAATGAGAATGGTGATTGTTTGCGAAACAAAGTTTATTTGTTTCAAATACATGGTTTAATAACAATAGCCTATTCATGTCTCTATATGGAAAAAAAATTAATATAAATCTAAAAGCATGACTAACTTTATTATTTATGATGAAATATTGACAGGATATAAAGGTTGTGACGCTTCTGGATATGAAACAGCTATGTGATGGTAGTGGATGATTATAAAAAAAATGTATCAAAGAAATAAAAGTAGTGAAATAAATTACTGCACGCATAGTGACCGCAGGAAGACAAAGTACAAGAACTGTCTGTAAAAAGTATTAAAACATGGATTAATCTCCTTAAAAACGAATGGAAAATGGGAAAGAAAAAAGGTTGTGGAAGCTGAATGAACATCATAGTAATGTGTGGAGCTATGCTAATGGAAATTATTAAAAAAGGCTTCTTTGTGGAATTATGAAGAGGTTGTTAAAAACAAAAAGTATATTAGAGAAAGATTGTTGCAAGAAATGAAAATGAAAGAGATTGCATATGTATAGAAACAGATGGTTATAAATAATGTAGACATAGAAAATAAGAAATAATTACAATTAAGTAATGAGAGATGTGAGAGCAATTTTGATAAAATTAATAATGGTTCTGTAAGTGGATAAAGACAGTTATCCAAGGAACCTCTAGCATAGGGGTCCCCAACCCCCGGTCTGCGGACCGGTACCGGGCCACAGCATGCCAGCAACCGGTCTGCACAAACAAGCAAAGCCCCATCCGCAAGATGCAGGCAGCACACAAAACCACACACTCTCCAGTCCACGGAAAAACCTCTCTCCATGGAACAGGTCTCTGGTGCCCAAAAGGTTGGGGACCTCTGCTCTGGCAGAATGACTAGACATAATAAATGGATATAGGTGTGAATTACTTTTAGGTACATTTTCTTTTGTTAGCTCATGTTTTTAATTTGTATTATTTTTTGTTGTCTAATCTCTTCATGTCTTTCTTACTCTATCATTTTAAAATGCTGCATCTTGTAGCTGTATTTTAGATACACATGAGTGAGTAGTAGCTAAGTTTTATTAGTATATAATTAGCGTACTTTGCCTCCTACATTTATTTAAATAGAATTAAAATTTGCAGTTCTTACCAGCTTCATCAATGGTAGTGCATTTTTGATACATAGATGTGCGCAAAGTTGGTGTTCGAACATTTAACAATCTAATTTTATCGACTCTAAAGTCAAACACTCTCAAGATAGGATCTTTATCATCTCCATCATGACACATAATCTTGTTGTCAATAAAAGAAGCAAACATCTGCGTCTCCAAAAATCTTGAGAGGAAAGGCAAATAAGGTTCGGGCTGATCAGACAAGAAGGATGCCTAATAAAGTGAAAGAATGGGTATTTATTTTCTCTTAAATTGTAATTGCTTTTTTAAAAATGATATGAATGCTTTCATTTATCTGAAGTTATTTTCTATTTTATCATAGTCTAATACAATACATTTTGAAAAACACTAAAGATAAAGATTCTATATTTTTCCAGATTACACATATTTCCCACTCCTATAATTGTATAAATCTAAGGAAAAATTGAATGCATACAAAGGAAGTGTCAATCATAAACATTTGGAAACAACTATGGGATTCGGTTACTGTACTTGATCAATTTTTAATTAATAGAAATTATAACAATAATACAATAAGCAACCTAGAACTAAGGAGAAACTTCCTGACAGTTAGAACAATTAACCAATGGAACAACCTGCCTCCAGAAGCGGTGAATGCTCCAACACTGGAAGTTTTTAAGAAGAGACTGGACGGCCATTTGTCCGAAATGGTGTAGGGTTTCCTGTCTGAGCAGAGGGTTGGACTCGATGACCTCCAAGGTCCCTTCCAACTTTATTATTATTTTTACTATTTTTATATTATTATTATTTTTATATTATTATTATTATTATTATTATTATTATTATTATTATTGTTGTTGTTGTTGTTGTTGTTGTTATTATTATCTGCACTTTTCTCTCTATTTTGCTGGAAGAATTCCTGTACCAAATTGTACATACAGGAAAAGCTGCTTCAAATGAATCAGATCTTTAGTTCTTTAGTCAGTAGCAGTGACTCTCAAAGATTTCAAACACGAATCTTATCTACATCCCTGTTCAAAAGATATTCAATCAGTAAGTGAAAGCATCTCTCCCTTTAAAATGTTGTGACATTTCAGATAATTGCATCAACAATATAGAAAGAAGAAGGGAATTACTATTAGAAGAAAAATACTTTAAAGCCATCATGTTCTCATATAAGCCTTCTGGATGTGGCCATGACGATTAATACAGCAAACATTACAACAGATATAGGCATTAAATAAGTATATTTTTCTCCAATCTTAATAATGTATCTACTACCATAAATAGTATCAGAAACAAACAAAACCCCTTAACTGAGTTACAATTTGTAGAAATATATTGTGATTTATCTGAACAATCACCATTTCAGATAATACATAATACATATCCATTCACAAGAAATTAAATTATTGATGGTTGCTGTCAAAAAGATTTTTAAATAATCTTTCTATGCCTCATTTTAGGTCTCCTATTTCCATTTTTACAAGCTATAGTATAGGCATTTGCTTGTATAAACTTGCATAAATTCTCTTCTTCCTCATTTTAAGAATTTCTATTGTCTTACTCACTTTATCAAAGTTCTGCATCTGTTCTCTATTAGTAAACCACGACTCTTTGTCTTGACTGGGCTGAATAACAAATACTTCATAATCTGCAAACATCTGAGTGAAACGATTTGCAAAAACTTCCCGTATTTGAATGTTGAGCTGGTAAATCTTTAATTCTTCTTCGTCACACTGCATTTTCAAATCCTTCTTGCTACTCATCTCTTCTCGAAGTTCAACCTTATGGAAAGAAATGTTCATACAGTAGTGGTTCAGCATTACTATCTTGAGGAATCAAAATGTATAAGTGCTATTTAAACTGAAATGTCAAAAGTGCACCATTGTTTTATTGCCAGGCAAACTATAAAGTAACATCATCTATATACAATAGATTAGCACTGTATATTCTTGATTAAAAATAGAGTCCAGGGGAAATTGTCTTTAGAACTTTTTAGATTCTCATACTCATATTCCTGCTAGAAGAAGGAAAGAAAAATGTGTCTATGTTTGAATATGTGAGAATATGTGAAAGAGGTTAGTTGATATCAGGGACCACATATTATAGGCAAGTAATTTTAATTAGTAGCATCAATTCAAATTTTTGTCCTGGCCTTGCCCCTTTCTTTACATTTTCCTGGTATGGGATCCAAGTATGTAAATTGTGGCATTTGCATGATGTCATGACATGTGCATTGTTGTCTGCCCTCATTATCTTTTATCCATAGATATCCCCACAAATATAAAAGTAAGCTACACTGTATGGAGGAAAATCTCCAAGATAAGTTTCAACTGGAGTTGGGAACATTAGACTAACAAGATAGATAAACTAGTACAGACTTCTCTAAAAAAGAAATCTGATTTCTTTTCCTTTGGGGGGAGAGGAAGGATTGTCTTAATTAATTTTGAATTGTCTTTTTCTATTAAAATGTTTTTACCCTCCATACTTCTTTTTAAAAAAAAGATTCTATGATACTTTTTCCTGATTTAATCAGATTTTATTTGTCTTTAAAAAAAGAAAATGAAAAAAAGTCATATTTGGCATATTTAGTAGCCAATTTTGAAACATTATTCCACATAAACCTTCTAACAGAAGACAATGCATAGGCTATTTATAGTATACATTATCAATTATACCAGATTATTTAGTACCAAAATGTGCTGTTACAAATATTAAACAGGTTGTCTTTATTCCTTAATAATATAATGAATAAATAAAAGGGAGAAATTGAAATCAGAAAAGCACTCTTTTTTGTGTCAACATCTAAGAAATGGTTAGATGGTACCTAACCACTGATAAATTAAAACAAAAATTAGGAGGAAAACAATGTGAAAGCTCGGTGGGAACATGCTTGCCAAATTAATGAAATAATCTCATTCTTAGCTTTGTAGGTAGCAAGTTTTCAGTTTAGCAGAAAGTATATAGGTGGACTGGGAATAAAGCTAATTAGCCAAGAGTGTCCATGGGGGGTGGGGGGGTTGTCAAAAAAAAAAAAGCAAGGCAGCAATTGCAGCAGGGTGATTAAAGCCTTACAGATATGCAATGTCAACACATATACAACATAAGGGATGGATTGATTGATTTAAAACATTCATATGACCACCAAGGGTTTTACTGTTAGCAGCAACAACAGTTCAAGATAAAATTTCCAAACAATCCTATATTAATCATGCACAGGGCTTTTTTTGTCATAGAATACCCAGAACGGAGTTCCGGCACCTTTTTTGGATGGAACCTTGTAGGGTAGGCAAGAAGGGTTGTATGACGTGTGTGAGTTCCGGCACCTTTTTTTTTTTTTTTTTTTACAAAAAAAAGCACTGATTATGCATTACTGTTACAGAACTAACGTAACTATTATGCAATTTACCTTTTCTAGACTAACCCCTGTTCTTTTAACAAGTGCTTGCAGTCTTGCTAGGGTTTCATTTTCTTTCAGTAGTTCATAAGAATTCATAGTTGGTCCTCCAATGTTACCATTTCTCTTATCAGAGACTATGTCACAGGTCCTGAGACTTTTCATCATCTTGGAGGCACTTTCATTACAATGTAGGTTTCCCTCAGGCGGAATCCCAAAAGCCATAAGTACTTCAGAGACTTCCTGAATGAATTCAAGTTTATTTGGAAATTGAGGCAAGTCTTCTGGCAACTCAACATAATGGTTGTCTATATCCACAAAACACAAATTTGCCTAAAAATTAAAGTAGGAAGAGAGACAAGAGTAATCATAAGCAGAGGTTAAACATTTAGGAACACTCTATATGAAATACACACACTCTGTATTTATTTAGTGAAAGACATGAAAATGTATTAACAAAAATAATACAAAACAACACAACCCTTTTTTGCTTATGCCCCCCCCAGCCTCATTTATCTCTGTGACTAGCCTCATAGTTGCTGTTAATAGATTATAATTATCTATATCTAGAAATATGGCCCACATTGAGGACCACTGATCTAAAAGATCTAAAAGATCACAGGTATTCCATACTCTATATAAAATAGATATATCCCTTGTTGCAAAAATAGTTAAGTATTCCCAGTTCACCCTCTCCACAGTGATTTCCAATCACATAATGGCAGCAATATATTGTCTGGCTGATTTCGCTCTCCATCTATTTAGAGCGGGGGTGTCAAACTCGCAACGTCACATGATGTATGGTGATGTATCATGACTTTTTTTGCCATTGCCGGCAATGGGGTAGGCACGGTTTTGCTATGATGCATCTGGCCCACGGGCCAGCAGTTCGACACCCGTTTTAGAGCAACAGGCAGCAGAAGAAAATTTAATTCCTTCTCATATATTGATTAGCCATAGCCTAATCATAGGAGTGGTTGCCCTATTAAGCAAATAATGAGGCTTTGAAAAGGTTGAAGAAAGAATGAGTGATGATTCTGGTTACCACGCATTTCCTCCTTTAATAAGTTATCACTCTTCTTCTAAGAATTCATGTGCACATCAAGAACAGATTTGAAATGAATTCAGCATTCTTTTTTTTGTAACTTTGAATAAGCAGTGAAATTAAGCTTGATAATTTTTTTCTCACCTCTTGAGGGAGCTCCAGTTTAGACCGGTCATCAAGCCCATTAGAGTGCAATCCCATTAAGTATGGGACAGGAGCATCTAGAAAATGTAGGAGAGAGGCCGGAAGGATGGGAACATAGACATGCTGCCACTGGAATGGAAACATCAGTGCTGTGATTGTCTCTGCCACAGTCATCAGTCTCTGGTAATCTAAAAAAGCAGATCAATTGAAAACAATCCCTTGAAAACTTTGAAAAATTTGATTGGCACAAACCGAGATTCTTTATTCACTGACTACTAGGAACAAATAGACTGAATGAAAATGCAAAAAAGATACATTGAACTGTTTTCATAAAAATACTAAATATTAAGAGTAGGGACTAAATATGAATTAAAATATGTATTTTATATGCTTATGCACTATATATATATGTATGCATGTATGTATGTATGTATGCTTTTTTTTGAACACCCTGTCGGCCCAAATATGGGGGAGAGAAGTCTTAACATGCAGACAGCCCAGGTTCGAATCTCAGCAAGGGTATGTCTGGCTGATGAAAACCTAATAAGGTCTGAAATAGCTATCCCAGTACTCCCTTAATTCTTTGTTAGCAATCCAAATCTTGAAAAACATGTATGTATGTGTATGTATATGTATACGTATATGTATAATATACATATTATTAAATCCAAATTATAAATAATAAAATATTTATTTTTCTTTCAAACACTGCATAGAATGAAGGATGCCATTTTTATATTAACTTGCATTGCATGGAGACAGATTATCTTTTATTTGTCTTAACCCCTATTGTATTGTAAGTATACCAGCAGAGATAAAGGTTCTGTCAAATCCACAGAATCCCCTATGAGGCATTATAATTTCAGTGGATTAAATGATACCCTGGGTTTTTTTTTAAATACCAAATGAAATAATTAGTGTTTCAATTACAATATTCATAAAACCTATTCATAATATCACTGTAAAAATCTTAAGAACATCCTTTGTTTTAATCTACATAATCACCATAATCATTACTGTAGGCTAAGTCAAAGATGTGTTTTATCTCAGCACTCAGAAATGTGATCAGTCCCAATGCATATATATCACAGGTCCTAATGACATTATTTGACTTCAACATACATAGAAGTATGATCTTGGGGGAGGAAACAATTATACTTCCTTTGTTACCCAGCAGAATATGATTGAAATCTATCTTATCACTCTACTGGTGAAACGATTTCGTTGGCTTGGATCCTGTATGACCTGGGGGAAAGAATCTGATGGCTGGGAATCATGGTTGGAGCAGCTAAACCTCTGTTAAGCACTATAAAAGAGCAGAACATTGTTGAGACAAGAAATTTTAAAAAAGAAACCATTCCTTCACCCAGCCTAACAATTATTTCTGGGAACTGCTAGAAAGCTGTATACTGTGGTCTAAGCTGAGAGGGGAAGTAGGTGATTAAGAACAATCCCAATACATATATACAGAGATATGAAACTGTGAGTACAATTAATATTTACATTTAAGTCAAATGCAGATTGGAAAGCTTACATGTAATTAATGCAAAAACACATCAGGAATTGCCATTCACAATTGCAGTATTGTAAGTATGGAATATATGTGACAGCTGATGCTCCTCTTTTCTCCCACACTACTGCTACTGAATACTTTAATAATGTACATGTACCTTGCTGATATATTGAATAGTGCTGCTACATTACATTTGTCATTAAGCATTCCCTGGATAATAATTTAGAATAAATACAGCCATAGCACATTCACCGACAAACACTGGTCCTGATGCAACTCCTGCCCCAGAAATATTATTCTCAATTTTTAAGATATATTTAGCATATGTAGAAGAAGAAATTGGAAAAAGGACAAAACCACATCCACTGATTTCATGGAGTTGGGCCAATATTTTTAGCTGCTTTCCCCCCTGTATAACCATGCTACCAAAAAAATAAAGAAGCAAATGCTGACATCTATTTCTGCTAACAGCTGAATCTGAGCATCAACTGGGAGGCACCAAATGCTCTAGTCATTTCACAAAGTTACAAGGCAAAAAGCTACAACTGAAAAAAGAGGGGAGAAAATAGAAATCAGTTAAATAAGGCCATGATTACTCTGCTGGTCTGTAAGACTGATCCTGGATATTTCAGATCTGATTAACAGTCCTGGTTAATACAAATCGTGGCTTAGTAAATGCGTAAATGCAGTTAATAGATATGTATCAGTAACTAAAAAGCTTCACCCAAATGATGGATTCATTCATCTACCCAAGCCTAATGGATTAAGAATGGGATGTTTCTGAATAGGAATGGGAAGGCATTATTATTGTACATTTGTCCATTGTTACTATATCTGAGCAAAATGGTCTTAGGGTCTTTTTATTTGACTTTGATCTTTCTAGCTATCACACTGTTAACAAACGTACAATACAATAAATTAAAAATAATTTCTTGGGTTCTGTAATTGTTTTGCATACAGCTGAGGTGTCCAGAAAGATCAGCTATACTGATACAGAGAGAACATCAGAAAAATCATGCCTTATCACATTTTGTTTAATTGATTATGTCCCGCTACGTCAGATATGTCAAACTTGTGATGTCACGTGACGTCGTGCAACGTATTGGGACGGCAATGGGGTGGGCGTGGCATCCAGATGACGTGTCTGGCCTGCGGGCCGGCAGTTTGACACCCCTGCGCTACATTGACTCTTAGCTATCGCATAGATTTTCTTTATTATGTTTTATCAAACCAAATGACTATTTGGCTAGTTCGGTTTCTATAGCAACTAACTATAAACCACATAATACATCATGATTTCAATAGCACCAGTTGCTATATATTACAATTACTGGGGGGGAGGGAGCAGGGAGCTTCTTATTTATTAATCACATTTATATGATTGCCCATCTCACAAAAAGTGATCCTGGGTGATATACAACAGGGGTCCCCAATCTCTGGGCCACGGGAACCAGGCTGTGCAAGCGGCGGACAAGTGGCATGCATGTGCAGCTCTACTTGTGTGAGCAGTGGGTAGTCCCACTTGTGCACAAAGCTCCAGTTGCGTGAGCAGCGGGTGCTCATGCACGAAACTCCATGGAATTGCGTGCGCTGATGTGTGCACAACCATCCCCTTCCCCCCACTGATCTGCCAAGCCGGAAAGTTTGGGGACTGCTGGTTTACAACAATCAATTAAAATAATAAATACGGTACATAAAACAAAAGTATAAAGCAGTCATTATTAAAAAATAAAATCACAAGGCATAGGAGAGAGTGAATCAGCCACTGTGATGCAGCCATAATAAGATTTTACAAGAAGTTTTTTAATTTCCCAGTCTAAGACAGGAAAAGTAGGACAGGGAAAGTCATCCAAATTCCATGCCTAACTGAAGAGTAGAATCTCTGTTTCCCCATTCCAAGACCAGCACTTGAATTAGTATCCTCCTTCTTTCATTCCTCCCTCCCTCCTCCATCATTCCTGCCATAATATGCCCAAGTGACCAGCTGTCTGCAAGGAATATACATCTTTCCATTCCCCACCACCCGGTCAGAGCTGAAGAAGCTTCTTGAATGAGAAGCGAAATGTCTTCAAAGAAAAACAAGATAGTCCAGGCGCCTCTTGAAAAAGCACCTTTGAGACAACCATGACCTGGATGACTGAGAATCTCCAAAGATATTTGCCGAGTTAACAGTTAAGCACAATAATTTTATATAATATGTATGAGATGTAGATATGTTCCTAACATAGTACATACAAACACCTATTTTAAGTTATAGCAGCAAGTCTCTAAGCCCATATGTTACATTCAACATGTTACCCAAATCAACATTTAACCAAATCAAGCTCTACTGAATTAAACCTATTCTCTAGGTTCATACAACCTATTAAACTGCAAACTAGACAATCAGATTTTTTTACTATATGAAGCTAGCAATGTCTCTGATGTAGTAATCTCGATATCACTTTTAAGGACATGTTTATTGATAATAATGAAAATCATTAGCCATAACTTTCATCTTAGATGTTTTTTCAGCTTCCCAGCCAAGCTATAGTCCTGGTATTGCCTGGGGATCTCCCAGGTGTTGCTACTGGCTGAGGCTTTGATAAAGCAGTACAATACTATAACAACAGCCAAATATTATCTGAAGACATTTGCACAGAAGTTACCAATTGTGCAATATATCTGAACAATATATATTTGGTTAAAATACTTTTTCATTACAGAATCTAGCAAGATGAACATTATTATGTAAATGTTTGCTGAGAAAACTAGTTTGCATGCATTTAAATTACGGCTGTGTTGGTTTGGTAGACTTTCTTGTTTTATTTTTTTTTCTGCTTCAGCATAAAGCAAGGCAAAGGAATAAAGTCATATCTTGTGTCTATATATAAACAAACAATGTCTGCCTATCCCAAGTACTTGGGGAGAACTCAAAAGTTGAATAAAATTGCCGAATCCACTCTAAACATCTGACTGACTGACTGACCAACAATAATCATCACCAGTCAATTACAAAATAGTTTATATCCTGTGACGATGCCTTTAACACCATCAAACAACAACATCTGCCTATCCTAGGTCTTTGGGAAGGATTCGACAGGTGGATAAAAATGCCAAATCCAGTCTAAACATCTGACTATACAATAACAATAACAATAATGTAGTATTGTTATAAACTTGCCCATCATTTGCAATTTAAAACAGCTATACTCACGTTGTGAATAAAGAAGTATCTGAAATTCCAAAAGAGCACAGGTGAAAAGTTGAAGCATATTCTCCACTCCAAGTAATTCAAAAACATCTTTGACCGGAAAATCAAATAATGGCAATTCATTAGTGCTTGGCCTCTGGCAGATTATAGGTCCATAAACTCCTGAAAACTTTAGAGATCTTCCTGCTGGAGGGAGAGGAACTTCATATAGAATGTTGTAGATAAAGCTTTCCAAAGGTAATGGTGGCGGCTGAGGTGACGTTACAGCTTGATGCAGTTGTTCGAGCACTTTCCTACATGCCTTCATGAAAGACATTGGAGTGATCAGACAAATACACTTAGAGACATAGAGCGTGTCTCTACTAATGTCGTACGAGTTAAATCTCTGTAGTTTTGATACAGAGGTACCATTACAGTCCTCTATACTGCTAAGGTTATCTTTATCATTGGTAGATGGAGCATGAAGAATATCATATTCTGCATTGTGCATGAGATATAATGTCTGCATTGCACTACAGATTTGTTTACTGGTAACTTCCTCATAAAATGTTAGAGAAAATCCAAATGTCCGTGAGCCATCTTCACGTGTAATGATGAATGAATGAAACTGAGGTTCTCTGGCATCAGCTTGTGTCTTGAAACACAGACCCTTAGGCATACATAGCTAGGCAAGAGAGAAAGGAAAGTTGGAGAAAAATTATATATCACTTATTTGAATACATTTTTTCACTCTTCAGTACAGTATTAATATTGATCTGAATCTTATGTTTCTTTCTATGATTCATATTCATGGAAGAAAGCTTTCCTATCTCCTCATTCCTATTTGCAATCCCCTGACACCACCCCCACCCCCACCACACACAAATGTATTAGTCAAACCTTTCAACATGCTGTGAGATACAGTGCAAGAGGACTAAAGATACTGAAGAGGTTGTAAAACCACACCAAATATATTTCAAATAAACCAAGGAGCAACTCAGGTTCAAAGCCATTAGATTTCACTTAGAATAGGACTGTTTAATGCTCTGGATTCAATTCAGAAGAGGTGCTTTGGAATATACAAGGGCACAAATGCTACACTACATTAGGATTGTGTTCCTTCAATGAGAGGTGGTTGATTTAATGAATTGTAAACAAATAGTGCATTCATATTCCCATGAATAACCTCTTTTGATGAAATTTACAGCCTTATATATTCCTTAAAATGTCAAACAGTGGAAATAAGATCTTGAATCCAAAATCATTCCAATTGTTTAAAAAAAATGCTTTGTTCTTCTTGAAATAGAGAGGCAGATTTGTGGTCAACATATTTATTAGTGTTATTTAATTTCCCACTTATTAGAATAAGTGGATTTAACTGTATAGGTACTCTGAAAATTCCTATTCGGAATTTTATTCACATTAATGTCAACCTCCCCCAACTTTACAAATATTAATTTTAAGCTGTTTTTTTTCAAATTCACTATTTTTTTCCTGTGCAAATAAAATAAACCTCAACTTTTAAAATATTGGTAAAAATATCAAAATGCTTATCTTGTCTTAGCTATAACACTAAGAAAACACTCTAAAAACTGTAATACTTTCACCAGATTAAAAATAAATATGTCAAATATGCTACACAGACATGCACCCAGTCAAAAATCTATCTCATTCATATATAAGGGACTGAGCTCTTGACCCTGAAATGGATACGTACTGCAGAATCCTAACCCATTATCATCAATAGCTAATCTCTATAGCTGTGCCCTAAAGCAGTTTTCTATAATTTAAACAGGTAAGAAGAAAAACCTCTAAAATAGATCATGGGGAAATGATAGAGTTGGGACTAGACGATAAGATTTTGAAGACTTTATCTACATGCCACTTTGCATCTCTAAATGGATGCCTTTTCTACTTTCTCTATCATTTGGGAGACAGATATTTTATGGGAAAGTGTTCATTCTTAAGTTTTTATTTAATAGATAATTATCTTATTTTATTAAAACTTCTTGAAAAGCAGATGGAATTTAACATCTAATTTAAATTTAAAATAAATAACAATATCTTAAATATACCCAGGAATTTCTGGTCCTACTCTAATTCTTGGGGAACCCAAAGGGATGAAAAAAGAAATGCCTGGCAATCTATATGCAATCTAGAGGATACATGTTCTGTACCTCAGTTGTAGTTTATTTAAGTACTGAATAAGTGGATGTGGTAGGTACAATAGGCACTTTGAAGTTTATGTTCAACAGTAGATTGGCCATCGTATGCTATACTCTTGTCTTACTGCATATATATTTATGTGGGTGAAGCAGAATCCAGAAAATAATAGAGATGCACACAATTCTGAAAAATATAGTGAATGTTTAATATCTTTTTTTTTCTTGAAACTCACTTCCCATCATTCCAGAATTTCTGTATAAATTCATCTCTATTCTTATTGGACTCTCTAATACAGACATGTCAAACTCACAACATCACGTGACGTCACGCAACATATCAAAGCTTTTTTCCCATTGCCGGCAATGGGGTAGGCACAGTTTCCTCATGACGTGTCCGGCCTGCAGGCTGTCAGTTTGACACCCCTGCTCTAATACAACAGTATTTTAAACAACTTTCTGGTTGAAAGACCAGTTACAGTTCTATTAAGATTCTGGTGCTTCAATATGACTTGCAGGTGAAAAAAAACCTAAGAGCTGATTTATATAACCAAATATGCCCTTGGAAGAAAATTTAGTCTGTACTACACTATATTGGTTCAAGAGCAAAAATGAGACGTAAAATATAAATTACTAACCATTCCTACGGCATCTTGATCAAAAGGATTCCATTCTACATTTTCTGGATAACGAGCCAGAACTTTGGACTTGAATGTTCGTCTTAATGGAGTTTGTTCAAAATTTTCACCTGAAAAATTGAAAAAGAAGTGATCAATCACAGTATTTTCACTCAAACTTTATTAATGTAGATGCTAGAAAAAACATAATTAGGAAGTAAAGAAATATTTGAATTTAGTCCTTTTAATAGAAGCAGGAAATGCAAAGTAGTGATTAGCAAGAAAGAGGAAGCAGAATGAAATTATAGTATTGACAGTGCCTTGCATATAATTATCTAGTTATGCTTTTCCTTACATAAGTGCAACACAAAGTATTTCGTTTATTTTAAATATTTATTTGTACTTTAAAACCAATTCCCATTTTAAAATTAGTTAGGAAAAGCACACATAGGTAAAAGATGCAAAACTTAAATAAAAAGTTTAAATATACATAGCATCAATTTTAGTTTTATTTGGTATAAGTCTGGAATCCATCATCTGTTATAAAACAATTCTGTGAAGGGAAGTCTAGAAGGCACAGATGGTCAAGGGACAGAAATACTAGAAAAGAAATATGAACCAGAGTTTTGATTATTTTTCCTCCTGTTTTTTACCTTCTGCTGAACTTGAAATGAAACGGCCACCACCATCTTGGGCTTTAGAGGCCTGTATATACTGGCATAATGCTATATAACAAATAAAAAGAACACTGTGTTATAATTTAATAGTGTCAATGCTTAATATATCTACAAATCTATTTCTTAAAAATTCTTCACAAATAATCACTACTTGCTAAGTGTAATTCCATTGTATTTTTTCTATATATGCTGAATATGTTTAGACAAAGTAATGTCTATGGTGCTGGAGAAGACTCCTGCGAGTCCCTTGGACTGCAAGGCGTTCAAACCGGTCAGTCCTAGAAGAGATCAACCCCGACTGCTCTTTAGAAGGCCAGATCCTAAAGTTGAAACTCAAATACTTTGGCCACCTAATGAGAAGGAAGGACTCACTCGAGAAGACCCTAATGCTGGGAAAGATTGAGGGCAATAGAAGAATGGGATGACAGAGAATGAGGTGGCTGGATGGAGTCACTGAAGCAGTAGGCATGAGCTTAAATGGACTCCAGAAGATGGTAGAGGACAGGAAGGCCTGGAGAAACGTTGTCCATGGGGTCGCGATGGGTCGGACACGACTTCGCAATTAACAACAACAACAATGTCTAAAAGAAATAATTAATAGAATTCACAGAATGTTGTGAGCTACTGTGAATTCTACAAAAGAATCAGCTGCATTCTTAACAGCAAGCTATATAACAGAAATACTCACTTTAAATATAGAGTATTGACCTTAGATCATTAATTATAAAATGCATTCTAGGTCAGGTGTGGGCAACCTATTGCTCTTTTTGCTGAGTTTCATCTATCTGCAATCATGGCTAGCATGTGGTATTGGGAACTATAGCTCATTGAAAATTGGAGACCAAAAGTAGACCCCCTTTTCTCATAAAGAAAAACTCATTTATTACCCCAGCTATAATTGGTTACTAAATAGGAATGTACTCCTTTGAAATGTATGTTTTTGCTGCAATCAATGTAATTTTATATATAACGGGAAAGGAAAGCTATATATGTGTGTGCCTTTAAGTCAGTGTTGACTCCTGGCAAGTGTCTGAATAATCCCTGTAGTTTTTATAAAGAGCCAGTTTGGTGTTGTGGTTAAGGTACCAAGTTAGAAATCGGGAAACTGTGAGTTCTAGTCCTGCCTGAGGTACAAATTCAGCTGGGTGACTTTGGGCCAATTACTCACTCTCTCACTCCTAGCAAGAAGGCAATAGTAAACCACATCTGAAAAACTTTGACATTTAAAGGCCACAAGTAGACCACTCTTGATCTAGGTCAGGGGTGTCAAACTTGCAATGTCACGTGACATATCATGACTTTTTCCCCGTTGCCAGCAATGGGGTGGGCGTGGTTCGGGGTGACACATCCGGCCCGTGTGCCGGCAGTTTGACACCCCCGATCTAGGTAAACTACCTAAATAAAAACTCATACAGCTAATATTAACATAATTAATTCTCTAGAATTCAGAATGAACCCAATTTCAACACAATTGCAATTGCTCGTTTGTTTGTACTTTCTTCTGCATTAACCTGAACCAATGCAAGATTTCTGTCCCAACTCTAACAGCAAGTAGGTAATATATATAAACAAGTATTAATAGCAAGGAGTAACAGGTCCAGAAATCCCTCAAACTGGGTTTCAAAAAATAACACTAATCTGACTTCCAAAGGATTCTACTATGTCAAAATTCAAATACTGCACAAAATTCAAATGACATGTTATAAATAATATCACATGTTTTTATATTCTCTAAAAATGCTTTATTGGTAAAAAAAATTACTATATAGAAAAACTATACCGACTCAGCAAATTTCACATTACGGTAAAGAAAAACAGTACAGTAGTCTTAAACACCAGTGAAGAAACTTAAACCAGAAACCTACTATAGAGAATTTAATAAAGTCAACATTTTTACAGGAGTATTCATCACAGTTTACTTCCTAAGAATGAAATCCTAAAAGAGGGGATTTTTATCCCCAGAAATAAATGTCACCTTTATGAACTGAATAGGCAATGAGCATGCCAAGCCTGACAGCTGTTAAAACAATAGAGGAGAAATACATGAAGCATGCTGAAAGCTTTTATCACCATCTGCAAAGTGTGATTGTGGGAGAACCATTTATTCTCCAATACATTCTGATTAAGAGGCAAGCAATACTGATTTTGGAATGGTTGCTGTTAGTTTTTAATTAATTAAAATGATTCCAGTTTGCTTATGCTTATTCAAAATGGTTAGAGAACCTTATACTATTTATACAAAAACGTTCCGTTATCATAGGATAGGAACATACAATTTACAACATACAACTTGACAATATAAAACTGATTAGGAAAAATGAAACTCTTTGACATTAAATGAGGTAACTCTGTATACATGAAATAGTGCTGGAAGAAAAATGAACTGTGTTTACATATACTTAAAACATATATGTTTTAATTTGTATTAGACCAATGAAGTAGTTCAGAGTATGCAATATTTAAAACATGAAACAATGGCACTTTGTCACTAGTATCTAAAATTATAATTCAATAAAATATTTTTAAAATCAAAAGCAAGAACTGAACAGCTTCCCAAATGTACTAAAGCTTTAGTTGACTTATATATGTAAAACATGGGTGTCAAACTCGCAATGTCACATGACGTGTCACGACAAGCGTGACTTTTTTTCCATTGCCGTCAATGGGGTAGGCGCGGTTTTGCCATGACGCACTCAGCCCGCAGGCCGGCAGTTTGACACCCCTGATATAAAAGGAAAGAAAAAGTCATTGTGAGGTTTGTTGCTAAGTGCGATGTTTGAACCAAGTGAGAGACAGAGTATACAGTGTTTTCAAAGATACATCAGGTGTTTGCCAGCTACCTAATCTGAAAGGGATTGTTCCAAAAACAAATCTCCCTCTCTTTAGCTAGTTTTATTAAAATGAAAGGAGTGCTGTAGTGATACAAGATTCAGCAACTGAATTTTTCTTAATTTACCAGTTTATACTTAGGTATGTACAGTATACATCAGGGAAGAGACTTTCTCAAACTTTTCCTCCCAGCCTTCCTCCTTTTCCTTACAGCCTGCTCCTTTTCACTACTTATACAAGATAAACCTTCAACTGTGAATTATTTATATACCACTACTCTTTAAATCCTTCACAGTCGGAGAACCAGTTACAGGTGTTCAGAATAATATTTTTGTTCACATTTTAGTGCATGTATTCTTTTATGCAAACAATAATGAAATCATAACATGTGAATATTACAAGAAAAATTAAATATACATTCAGCTTTGGTTCATTAATATTTTATTATTTATTAAATTTATTTTAATATTTATAATATTGGTAGAATATACAATTGACACTGGTAAAACTAACAGGAATAGGCATTATAAGGATACAATGCCTATTTTCGTTGAGATGGTATCCAGACTTTTGTAAAAGAAAATATGGAAGATCACATAGACTTTGATCAAACCTGAGAGAATGAACATACATTTTTGATCAAGAAGTAACTTTGGTGAACATTCTGAATGATTCTTTATTATATAACTAATTATTATTATGGTTGGTCACAAAATTAGCCAATGTTTATACTGGATTTTATCGAGTCCTTCCTAAAAACCTAGAATAGGCAGATGTTGTTGTTTGATGTTATCCTCCCTTTTTATATATACCAGTGATGGCGAGCCTTTTAGAGACTAAGTGCCCAAACCGCAACGCAAAACCCATTTATGCATCGTTGAGTGCCGGGTGGGCGTGGCCCATTGACTGGGTGTGGCTGCGGTGGTAACGGCAGACTGGGTGGGACTAAAAAGTTCAATCAATCAATTCCAACTTTGCAAGATCTTTTTTTTCCCCGCGAGAAGTTGAAATTGACTGATTGATTGAATCTTTTTTTTGCACACGGCGGCGGAGGCCTAAAGTGAAAAGGTTTTATAAAACCCAGCTGAAGGCCTAGGACTGGGGCGACAGCGCACGTGCCCACAGAGAGGGCTCTGAGTGCCGCCTCTGGCACCCGTGCCATAGGTTCGCCACCACTGATATATACAATAGCTCTTGACTTACATTTGGTCATTTAAAAACCACTCGAAGTTACAACAAGCTCAGAAAGGAAACTAAACAGCCCATAAGGCACTTCCAGCCATCGTAAAACATGATGCTGCTTCCCCCTCCTGCAATCACATGATTGCAATCTGAGTGCTTGGCAACCTGTTTGCACGCAGACCTGTTGCCAAGTACCCCACAATCATGTGATCACCATTTGCAATCTTCTCTGCCAGCTTTCCCAAAAAGTCAGTGGGGAAGCCAGTAGGGAAGGTTGCAAACTGCTGCTGCCTATTGGGATGACTCCCTCTCATCTGTGAGGACTGGCTGAAAGAGCTGTCTACTGAGTAGAGCTGAACTCTGGCTGGGTGGAGAAATGGGGTTCAGATTCCAAAGATCCAAGTTCCATTTCTGAGCCTACCAGAGCAGTTCTCTTCTGCACATGGAGAGGAATAAAAGTCCTCCTTCTCCTCTGCGGGAAACAGAGATCAGGCATAGGAACACGGTTAGAGAAGCATGAATGAAGACTGATGAGTGACATTAAATAATTCTATACCATTTCTCAATTTGAGTTAACTTTCTGTACTTACCATTTTTTTTATTAGTTTAACTATCGTGAACATGCAGCCTTCCCAGTATAGGAGGTCAATAAAACATATTTCTAGCTGTAATTAGAATATGTAGGCCCCTCAGCTTACACCACTTGGGGGAAAAAAATATCATCAACTGTGAATGCCTCTTGTCAGTTTTTTGCAAAATTAAGTCAACAATATACATATGAATAAAAACAGATTTGTAAAAGTTTCTTAGAGAATTCAAGGAATCGTATGTATCTTGATCTCCTCTTGGGATTATAAATACAACCATGCACAGAATTATTGTGTCATGTCAGCTATAAACAAGACTCTCATACTGTACTGCAGCTCCAAAACAACTTTAACTGAGCACAGCTGTTCTTACATCAGCTACACTATTCTTCGCTGATGTATCAGCTACCATATCACGTCTGTCTCAGTTACTTCTAAAACAAAAGAGCTCATTGGTGTTCAGAACATGATATACAACACAACGTTTTTCACGGAGAGGAGGGGGGAAAAAAGATCTACAACAAATGCATTTTTAAGTGTCATTGCAATTCTAATCTCATTTTCTTGCCATGCTACCAAAATAAAAAGCACTTCATTATACAAGAACTACCCCGTAATCTTTAATATTGCAGAAACAAATTTTTAACACTTATACAGAACACTCCTACCAGTAATGTACCTTTAAAAACAGTAGAAAACTCGGTAGACTTGGTAGAGAAATGTACTGTATGTGAACTTTTATTAAGTTCTGATGGGATACTTAACAGAAATTTATCAGGAGTTCTGCTGAGTTATTAACTAAATTGGCCATGGAAATATCTTCCATTACTGATTTTGGGAGGAATGAGCTCATAGCTCATAACAGGAAAATACTGTCTCTTCCACCAAAGGCAAATTACGACTGAATGTGTGAAATGCATGTTTAAATGTTTATGCTTAGAAATACTTCTAAGCTGCATGTTTGACAGGGATATGCAACGGTTAAGTTCTTTTAAAATTTAGAAAATCAATTTTTGCTGGAAGCAATCTGTACTACTATCTTTAAATTGATAGATTATAAATTATGAATAGAAGCATCTGACCCTGAATCCTGTTTTTCACTAAAAAAATGAAACATAGCTTTCAGCATAAGTAACATTAAGAACATACATAACAGCAAATAGAGTAGGAAGAGGAAAAACAATAAATATAGAGACATATTAAAAAAAGGAAATTAAAATGATTTGCTCAACAAAAGGAAAGATTTTTGATAGCAATAGAAACAAATGAAAGGGAAGAAGGCAGCCATACAACTGGTACGGTAGCACCAGTGCTTCTGTGCAGCTACAAATTGTTGTCCAAAATCAAAGCCCAGAGGTTTGAGACTTCTAGAGATAAGTCTCTATCAGATATAGTAAATGAGAACAGATGAGAAGCTGTAAAACGTTATGGTCAGTTCACTAGACTGAAATAAAAAGAAGAGAAAGAAAGAAAGAAAACTGCTTTATTAAGACATCTTCTTAATAAAAGGTTTCTAAAAGGTCAGCAACAGCATTCTCATTCAGATGAAGTTTCCAGAACAAAATGTTTCCAGAGCAAGATGACCTCCAAGGTCCCTTCCAACTTTATTATTATTATTATTATTATTATTATTATTATTATTATTATTATTATTATTATTATTATTATTATTATTATTATTATTATTATTATTATTATTATTATTATTATTATTTTCTTCTCTATATGGAAGCTAATTATTTCCTAGCATGTAATTATTGATGTCATATATACACGTAGTCCTCAACTTACCACAATTTATGTTGCTAAGTGAGACATTTGCTAAGTGAGTTTTGCCCCATTTTATGACTTTTTTTACTGTAGTTGTTAAGTGAATCAATGCAGTTGTTAAGTTAGTAATTCAGCTGTTAAGTGAATCTGGCTTTCCCATTGACTTTGCTTGTCAGAAAGTCGCAAAAGGTGATCACGTGACCTTGGGACACTGCCACCGTCATAAGTATGAACCAGTTACCAAGGATCTGAATTTTGATCACGTGCCCATGGAGATGTTTTAGATGCCATAATACACCCCCAAAACAGATTCTGCTTATCTGCAGATGGGCTTATCCATTAGTATACTTTTTTAAAAACAATACTGTACAGGTAATTCTTGACTTACACCCATTCGTTTAGCGGCCATTCAAGGTTACAATGGCACTGGAAAAAAGGGACTAAAGACTGCTCTTTGTCCTTACAATCTTTGCAGTCTCCCCACAGGCATCTGATCAAAATTTGGGTATTTGGCAACAGGCATGTATTCAAGATAGCTGCAGCATCCCAAGCCATGTGATCACCATTTGTGATTTTCTAGCCTGCTTTCGATAAACAAAGTCAATGGGGGAGCTGGATTTGCTTAATGATTGTATGTTTCACATAACAATTGCAGTGAATCACTTAACAACTATGGCAACTGTATAACTTATTTAACAACCACCTTGCTTAGCAACACAAATTCTGGCTCTGTACATTGAGAACTACCTGTATACCGAAAATATACTGTAATACTTTTTTTAAAAAATGCCATGAAAAATGGATAATCCATGAATTACCCACAAAAAAGCCAATTGTGAAAATTTAAATTGCAAAAAATTCAAGGGTCAGGTTATGTATGGGTGGTACATTTTATAGAGTATTTTGGTTAAAAATTTAAGGATCAGCTTATCTACAGATGGGCTTGTATATGAGTATATATATAGTATATAAAATTAAAGCATGTGACACAGATACTTAATTTGAAATCATGTTCTTATGATGTTCATAGCTTTACCTAAGAAAAATTTAATTGCTTTTAAATGGCTTGTGAATTATTAAGATTATATTAAATAGTAGTATAGCTGGGGGAGCTGCTTATGGAATTGCACTATTATTTTGTTATGCATTACTGAAAAAAACACTTGTATCTTATTACTGTATTTAAAAAAACAATTAAAATTAAATTATTAAAGGAAAAATAAAATTAATCTAACATTTTATAAAAATGTACACCTTGTGATTTGTTACATTGGAACCAGCCAAACAAGGTGGAATTAAATTCTTTTAAAATTATTTATTGATTGATCTACAACCACAATCTGTTTTTTTCCACATGAAAATAGTAATATTAAGAGTCAACTTAGATGCCACCTGATTCCAGACAACACTGAACAAAGAGAAGGTACAATATTATTATTCTATTTTGGAAGCATGAAAATTGTTAAATTCATATTTAGAATTATAACTCCTTTGATTAATGTGGATCCAAGACAATAGTAGCTACTCTGACTACAATCTACGGATTGTTCTTCTGATTATTGTGCATTCAGCTCAGGATTCATCAAGCTTGTAATAATATCAGATGTTCACATGACATCACTGATGTAATTCAAATCAGGTAGCATCCAGTAATAACATGTCTTTAGTTTGCAACAAAATGTGAAAATTTCTTAAGAGTTTTCTGAAGTAGCTCTCAAACTATTTCAGATTTCTCCAAACTTTTTTTTGCTCTGGACCAAAATTTATCTTCAATTCCTAAATTGTATGTGAATACTAATGATGACATTAGGGGCTAACAGTGTAGGGCAGGGGTGTCAAACTGCCAGCCCGCGGGCCAGTTGCATCGTAAGGATGCCACACCTACCCCAGCACCAGCAATGCGAAAAAAGTCGTGATACATCGCAACACGTCACATGACGCAGTGAGTTTGACACCCATGGTGTAGGGATTAAGCAATAGTAAGTATACAATAAAAATCTGGCATAGTTACTGGGCTAGGGGTAAGAAGGAAACCTGAGTTCTTGTCTTCCCTTAACTTTGGAAGTAAATTGGGTAACACTGAACCAGTCACTCTCTGCTCAAACTTCCAAAGAAGGCTGGGAGAATGTGAGAGACAACCGAGATATGTATGCCAACTTTTGCCTTGGAACAAAAGGCAGGATGTAAATCTAACAAACCAATGAATAAAAACAGCTTAAAACAACTGGCATCTAGGAAGGCACTGTATTCTATTACAACTTTGCAACAACAAATCTCTTTTATCATTGTTAGTGATCCCAGCAATCAATGACAACATTCCCACAGTCAAATTTAGTTATTCTGAGAACTAACCTTGAAAACTGCCCTACTATGTATCAGTCAGATTACTGTTTGTGTTTAAGAGCCATTTTGCTTTATTTAGAATGCTCTTTCTCCCTCCTCCTTATCCTCCTTTTTCCACTGAAATGCCAATTTTTTTTTCACTTCAACAATTGCCACTTAAAAGATAAACTGACTGAGTAGCACAGAGAACTTTCTACAGTTAAAAATACAATCAGTGGAGGAAAAGCTACACAATGGCCCTCACTCCAGTATGATATCTTTCAAGACGTTTGAACAAATCACAGATTATGGAACAAATTTTAGCAGGAGCCCATATAACCCTTAAATCTAAGAACAAAGCATAAAATGGACGAAATGTTTTAATATTTACCCTATATAAGTACACTTCACAAAATGCATAAGGCAAAAACACTCTGCTTGTTTTCATTTTTCCCCTCCTACTTCATGCTAAGACAAAAATTAGTCTGCATGGTTGTAATAAAGAATCTTATATAGATCTAACCAATTGTGGCTAATTTCAGAAATCATCAATCAAGAAATCATGGAATGCTAGTAATCCTTGAGTTATGACCACTGAATCAGTGATGGTTTAAAATTCAAAAGCACTTAAGGGGGGGGGACTTACAGTGCTACGTTGCAGCTATTGCAGTATTCCCACTGTCAACGCTGCTAATATTGAAAATTCTTGCTTTGACAAAATATGCAGAACTGTCTGGTATTTTTAGAGTTAATGCAGAGGAGAATGAGGGAGGAGGGAAAAGCCCGCGAAAGGGAAAGGAAGGGAACCTTTGCCCTTCAAACTAATTGGAGAACGTAAATCATGACAGCAAAATAAGGGAGGGGGAATGCTAGCAAAAATAACTGCTCGGTGGGTGGGAACTTCAGATCTTAGCATTCCCTTTCATCATGCCTGTGCCAACATTTTTTCACATAAATAAAGACTTTTTTAGGATAAAATGCCTGGAAGTTCTTTGAAGTGTTTCATTAGTCGGAACCATGACATCCACATTATGTGATTGTGATCTGGGTGCTCAGATATCCAGCTCATTATTACAACATTGAAGCAAACCATGATCACATGATCCCCATTTATAACGTTACCTGCCAGCTTCCCACAAGTAAGATCCATGGGGAAACCAGCAGGGAAGGTTGCAAGTTCTCCTTTAAGTTGACCCTGCTAGTTTTTCTCCTAGGGAGCTCCATTATGGAGTATGAGATCTCGGGGATCACATACTTTATTATACCCTCCATCCCTGGCTTATCTGCCGTAGTGCTGTGGTTAGAAGTGCCGTGGTGATACAGTGGTTAGAATGCAGTATTGCAGGCTAACTGTGCTCACAGCCAGGAGTTTGAACTGACCAGTTCAAGGTTGGCTCAGCCTTCTATTCTTCTGAGATTGGTAAAATGAGACCCAGATTGCTGAGGCCAATATGCTGACTATAAACCGTTTAGAGAGGGCTGTAAAGCACTATGAAGCGGTATATAAGTCTAAGTGCTATTGCTATTGCTATCTGCACTCTGTAGTGGCTCCCGCCAGCTAGCCTGCTCTCAGAATTTACTGCACAACGTCACCTCACACCACATCTGTATCCTTTATCCTGCATGAAATAAATATCTTTATTTATCCTTCTATTATCTTCTTTACTCCCCCCTCTTATTTGTATTATATTATAATTATCATTATTCTTTTGCTTTGCACATACATTTAGAGCTTCTGCACTGGAGACAAATTCCCTTGTGCGTCTAATCATAGTTGGCCAAATAAAGTATTCAATTCAATCCAATCCCCCTTCCACTCTGGAGCTCCTGTGCAGGGCAACCCCCCACCTCGTCCAGCACCTTAACCCCCCCCTGCACTCTTTGCTTGGGACTCCTACCTCTTCCTGCTTACCAAACCACATGGTCCTAGAGTTATGGTGGTAAAGTGTGATGCCACACTTTGTGACGACATTGCTTAACAATGTAAATTAGTGTTTCATTGTCCTAAGCCAAGAATTACCTCTATGTACAATAAGCCAAACAGTCTATCTCACTGTATAAGTACATAACATTCTTACTATGCCCTACAATGCATTGAGAATGTTCACTCATGGTTGAGTCAACAAAAGATTTCTAAACATGAAATTCAGAAGGAAATTAAAAGCAGAAGTTGTAGAAATACTAACTTTGTTTGATAATGTTTACTACAAGAGCTCTTGAGTATTAAAACAGGAATTCCTACATTTAACATTAATTGGTAAGGAAACATTTATTATCTCACCCTAGTAATTATATTTAAATTTGAGGGTAAGGGTGTCTAGGATAATATCTCATCTATGATAGCCTACAGAAAGTTTATGCCTTTTCACAAAGATATCTCCGGATAAAATCAAACAGGTTAAAGCAATTAATCAGATTTTCTAGGTACTACCTTACATTTTCATTAAGCCCTAGCCTGATACTGCTAAAAGTATGGACATGCAATTTTAAATGCCTATTCAGTCGTAAATTGTCAATGGTAAATGCAAGAGGAAAAAAAAAAACAAATCATAAATACACTGAATAACAATTAGTAACCATGCAA
Organism: Protobothrops mucrosquamatus; assembly: GCF_001527695.2. Classification (NCBI taxonomy): domain Eukaryota; kingdom Metazoa; phylum Chordata; class Lepidosauria; order Squamata; family Viperidae; genus Protobothrops; species Protobothrops mucrosquamatus. The sequence goes on along the minus strand of NW_015388093.1, from coordinate 124,731 downwards.
AACCTAAATATGTTACTGATCCCTCTATTTCAGCTTACTGAAAGTGGCATAAAACTAGTCTTTGCTTTAAGAACTAATAAAAACAAATATTTTAAGACAAGACAGCAATGCATTAGGTCATAGAAACAAAAACAGGCTAATTCAAACTTAAGCTAATTATTAGGTGAGCCACTCTCTAGAAAAATCTATTCATGAGAACTGAAGTGTCCAAGATAATATATTCATAAAGATTTCAAAGGAATTGGGGCAAATGTTATATAGTATCTCTCGAGAGGCTATGGCTTCATTACATCTCCATATAAGCTCATATACTTCAAGAATACAATATTTTCCAAAGAATTATGTAGAGCACAAAAACATAGAATGTATGATAAATTTTTAATATAAATAGTAAATGATGTTACATAAGCAACGACTGATTATTTTCATATTATGTTAGCCCTTTCACACTCTCCATGGATTCCAATTAATATCTGAAACACAGATTGTACTAGCTTCAATTTACAGAACTATCTACAGCAGAGGTCCCCAACCTTTTGGACACCAGGGACCAGTTCCGTGGAGAAAGGTTTTTCCGCAGATTGGAGGGGGCATGGTTTTGTGTGCTGCCTGCATCCTAGGGATGGGGCTTTGCTTATTTGTGCGGACCAGTTGCTGGCATGCAGGGGCCCAGTACCGGTCATGGACTGGGGGTTGGGGACCCCTGATCTATAGTATAATGCTGCATATGGCTTGAGATCCAATGGGATCTTACTGCACATATGCATCTTCCTAACTGCAGAAGATTTCATTCAGTTAATTCAGTATACTCACAATCAAAGTTTCAAGAGTTATTTGAAGCAAGAAATTTGGATCCCCACTTGTGAAATATTAGTGATTCAGCTTGGCATGCACACTGATGTCTTTACAGTTCATGATTTTTATTCTCCTAGACACTTTAAACATTTTAAAGGATATACCAGTATTATATAATTACATATTATTATAATCCTTGAAAGCAAAGGAAAAACAGAATACCTGACTATCATGTTTATAAAGATGAATTTTATCAAAATAATTTGAAAAAAATTATATCACTGCATGAACCTGACATATAAAAATACATATAATTTTAATAAGAGAAACAAAATCTAAAATATTGTTAACAGTAAATGAAAAAATATCCCATATTTTAGATAGGAATACTTTAGAATAAGAAATTAACATAAAGGAACTAACAGTGTTATTCCATACAATATTCCAGAAATTACAATAATTTAAGTTCTTCATAAGTATGAACAAAGAATTAAGGTAGATTGGTATTCATTTGACAAGTTCTGGGTGATTTGAAATACATTAGCAAGGATATCCAACTTCAGATAGCATTAATAATGAAATGCTTCCAGAATCTGGATGATACTGATTTAAAAATAAGACTGTTGTAACCAGGAATGTGTGATTATGTTCAGGGTTGAAAAGAGTGAACTCCACTCAGTTTCATAAACAGTAAATACTTAAACCGTTTTTTAAATAAACTATGTGGCTTAGGAGTCTTTACATTTGTTTACATATTTAACAATGTTCATAACCCATAACAATCCTAAAAAACTCTGTGTATCCTAATCCAGATAGGGTAGTAAATAGCATATTATCTCAAACTGGAGAAATGTTGACTATATGATTGTGCTCTTTTAACATGCTACATTATGGTTTGTTTAATTAGTGTATTAAATAAATGTTTGTACCACATTTTAGTTTAATTTTATGTTACTTGATGGATCTTGGGGTTGTAAAAAGTAAATGATTTTACAAGCCTTTCATTTTAATATAGAACAGATTATTAAAAGGCAGTACCAATGCTTATTATACAGTATATAAAGTTGATTGCATTATAATGGAAAGTTATATTCCCAATCCTGTATATATATTTCACTTTAAACAATGTAATGTGATTATACAAAATAATTAAATCCTGGAAATATTTCACACATAACAATGAAACTAAATTAAAATATATTTTCAATAATTCTTATGCTGGCTTAGAAAACATTATGGTTATGTACTGAATCCATTTCCTAACTACAGTGTTACTCTCTCAGCTGGGATATTAGTTTATCCATGCATTCATGGATATGGGCAGAAGATTGAAAAGAACTAAAAATATTGGCAGGTACCCAAAAGCCATAATAGATTTTGCAATACTTCTGCAACTTCTTCTATCTCTTCTGCACGCAACTTAATCATTTCTTTAAAAACAATCGTGTCGAGTTAATACGTTTAAGAAGAATAACAACACCACTCTCCACAGAGATGGGTGTTGGCCAAAAACACACAAATCAAAGACTGCTTATCGGAAAACAGAACAGGATTTGAAAACAGGAAAAAAAACTCCAGAAAAGTGTTTCCTGTATCTTAGGCGACTGCGGTGAATGCCACAATCTTTAAAAAAAAAGCCCTCCGAAGTACCAGTTGGAGCAACGTATTATGGAGTTCAGACGATCTGATAGCTCAAGGAGAGGAAGAAGACAGGAAAAAAATTAAGCTCCCGTTGTGGCCAAAACAAAGCAGCAGCTGTTTTCAGCATCATCCGCGAGAGCAGCCTTTGCTTTTCGCACCAAGCAGGGAAAGCCCCCATGCCCCCCCCCCCATCTGTCACTTTCCTCCTTAGGCAACCCGGGGGAGGGTGGATAGCTACTCAAAAGAAGTTCGCGCTGCTGTGTTAAATGGGGGCCGCCCTTGGCGGGGTCAACGCAGCGCCCTACGAGAGACAAACCACCATCTCTACAGTTAAGTCCCCGCTCCTCCCTTCCTCCAGGGCATCCAAACGACGCCATGCATCCGGCGGCGGCTGCAAATCCCCTGGCCGTCCGCGCTGCTGTGGTTCCACAACGGCCGCGGGGCTGAGTAACTCACCGGAGAGCTCGTCCGGCTCCAGGCCAGTCTCGGTGTCCAGCCCACAGATCACGAAGTAGTCGGCGAACCGGCCGGGAGCAGACGAAGAGGAGCTGCCGCCGCCGCCGCCGCCGCCGTCGCTTCCTCCTCCTCCGCTCATGCTGGTGAAGCGCCTGCGAGGCGGGACGGCTCAAGTCGTCCGGCGGAGAAAGAGGGGATTAGGAGGGGACGCTGCCGCGGTGCTTGCTTCGTCAGCTGTGCCTGCTTCAGCGGCTCTGGCTGCTGCTGCTGCTGCCGGCGCCGCTGCCTCCATGACGGAGGGGCCAGGGCCGCGCGCCGTGCTCGGAAGCAGGCCCGACAGACCAGCGGACAAACACGCATAACAGGACGCTCCCTCGCCCCCCCCCCTCGCCTTGCCCAGATGTTTTGAGGAGGGGGGGTAGGAATGGAAGCAAGAACCGCAATGCTGCACATGTGCAGTGAGCAAAAAGGATGACGTGATCCTTTTGCGGGTGGATGTCTGAGGGGGTGGAGCGATGTACGAGGAGATCAAGGCCGCTCCTCTGTCGGTCCTTTCTTCGGTACCCAGAGTGTAGCTTTTCCATCTGTGGTATTTTCCATCTTTCTTCTGTGGAAGCGCTCACTGATTGCTATTTCTTTGGGCCTCTCACCCCTCTCGTCGTCTTTTCGGTTCACCTCTTGCTTTCTTCCTTTATTGGAAGGACAGCCTCTCTCTTTCTCTCTCTCTCTTTACACACCGTAAATCCATTGCTCCATCGCAGCTTTTGAACTTGATTAACTCTATTTTATGGCAATCTCTCTGCGAGAGATGTACATCCCCAATTCTCTACAGAGGATCAGCTTCACATTGAGAGCACTGTTCTTAAAATGATCCTGCATGGAACCCATTTCCTTGACATTTTTTACCACCTTCCTAGTTCCAAGCCACTTTAAATCATTGCCAAATTGTTGTCAAATTGTTATTATTGTCAAATCATTGCCAAAAGAGCTGGGATGGTATGAGATCGTTACAAGAAGAGGAATAGTGAGGAGCACAAAATCCAATAAATTCTACTGGCCAGCTTAGTATGCATGGGCTTCAACCAATATCACCAAGCGCTATCCCTGAAAGTGATCACATGCATACATTTAAGATTCAAGAGTTGTCTCTCACTATGTTCTGAACCGCTGTCTTTTAATCCTAAAAATGGAAGTGCATTTTTAATATAAGTCCTCGAGGCCTATAACAAATCATTTTTTTACAGGTTTGTTACCAGTTATTGCTTCTAAGTTTGGTTTTCTATCTTTTAAAGAGCATTTCCTTTTTCCTTTAAATGTTCTCCTTCTCTTTAAACATTTAAAAGATAAATATATTTGTTCCACAGCCCTCTTATAGGAAGAGAGTTAATTGTGCTTTTTATTCCATTTTCTATCTTAACTCTACTATGCTTTCACTCCATTCTTTGCCATGTTTTCCAAATAACCTGAAATGTGCAGAATATTAGTTTGTCTGCCTTTTATTTTTTCAGCTCTGTGATTTAGAATGAAATATTGTCAGCCATTATTAAGAGAAACATATACTAAATTATATACTAAATGCTAAATTGTACTTATAATCATGCAATAATCTCACCTTACTTTGAACTTTCTGTAAGGAAATGTAAGAATTTTGAGAACATATAAAAATTAAAAGGCTTGTTTTATGTTTCAAACACCAGTAGGCTTCTGGCTGCAATTTAAGGTGCTGGTAATTATTTTCTCTTAGAGGTTTAAAACATAATTGTTCCACAGTCTTCTTTCAGAGAGAGGTAGTTGTGCTTTTGGTTGTTACCTTTAAAACCGGTCCCATCTATTTAACAATATCACCTGATGGTAGCTGGGAAATGTGTTGAACTATTCTCTTTTAGAACATCCTTCTCCACCCCTACCCACCCACCCTCACAAATATAACTGACCCTTCCTCAGGACGTGTTCAAGAGTTTGAAAACTTGGATCTTTCTCCAGACCTTAGGTTAGGGTGGCTGGTGGGCCCTGCATGTCTGATTGTATTTTAATTGTTTTACTATACCAAAATCATGGCATCCGGCCCTCTCAATTCCTGGCAAATAGATGGGGAAGAAATGGAGCTAGTGACAGATTTTATTTTCCTGGGCTCCAAGATCACCTCAGATGGGGAGTGCAGCCAAGAAATTAAAAGACGCTTGCTCCTGGGGAGGAAAGCTATGGCAAATCTAGACAGCATACTAAAAAGCAGAGACATCACCCTGCCAACAAAGTGGGTATAGTCAAGGCCATGGTTTTCCCAGTTGCAATGTATGGATGTGAAAGTTGGACCATAAGAAAGGCTGAGTGACAAAGAATTGAGGCCTTTGAATTATGGTGCTGGAGAAGACTCCTGCGAGTCCCTTGGACTGCAAGGCGTTCGAACCGGTCAGTCCTAGAAGAGATCAACCCCGACTGCTCTTTAGAAGGCCAGATCCTGAAGTTGAAACTCAAATACTTTGGCCACCTAATGAGAAGGAAGGACTCACTGGAGAAGGGCCTAATGCTGGGAAAGATTGAGGGCAATAGAAGAAGGGGACGACAGAGAATGAGATGGCTGGATGGAGTCACTGAAACAGTAGGTGTGAACTTAAATGGACTCCAGAAGATGGTAGAGGACAGGAAGACCTGGAGGAATGTTGTCCATGTGGTCGCGATGGGTCGGACACGACTTCGTAATTAACAACGTTTTACTATACATCACTCAGAGTTGATATATTTCTAAAATAAAAGTTGGTGCCAAATAATAATGAACAAAACATCTGAAAAACTCTTTTAGAACTGAGTGGACACTAAGTAAACAGTACATAGCAAATTGTAACTTGCGCTACATTTATTTTGCTCCAATTCTGTATTGCTATAAGATTCATTCTTCTTCAGTAGAAACTGGAAACTGGCTGAATTGCTCTTGCAACATTCTTCACTTGCTCCAAGTATTCATAAGATGCAGAATGAAAGAAGTCAAATTTTTATTTAGTTTTTATTAAAAGATTTTATAAAGATAATAAATATATTCAAAGAAAGAAAAAATACACTATCCTGCTTACCAGGCTGAAAATATATACCTTCTGTTTGAAGTAGAATTTTCACCTAACAAAGATGTTCTCCCTGTTGTGTAGGCCAAGCCAGATTCCCCCATTCCCCCAACCAGCCCTCATCTCCTATGTATATGAAATGTTTTATTTAAAAAAAAAAGAGATGGAATGCCAGAGAGAATAGAGGAAAAAATTTAGCCAGGGAGAAGTAGGAAGATTTAAAAGTTAACAGCCAGAGAGAAAGAGAGAAGACGAGAAACACTCACCTCAGTCAGAAATGGAGAAGTTAAAGAGAACGCTGGCTTCTACCACAAGCAATCTAATTCTTCTCAGTATTAAAGATCATGGTGAACTCCTGGCTAGGACTGAACTGGACTGCATCAGAAGGAACTTCAGGATTTTGCCCACAAGATAGAAAGAACACACATACTGCTAAGGTAGGAGCCAGCACAATCTGACATTGAAGCAATGTGTATAATTCATGGCCCAACTGTTTGGCCAGGTCTTTGAATAAGTCTATCTTGAGTCCCATGACCACAGAGTGAGGGAGAGAGAGTATAGAAACTGAAGGATTCCAGACCTTCAGTGACAGCAGAGAAATATAATCATGACCACACCAGATGTTATTGATGTCAAGATAGACCAGGTCAAGAAAGGTATTTCAAGACTATGCAAGGTATAATACCAGAATTTTGAAAGCCTTGCAAAGTTTCCCCTATCTTCTGTCTTGTACCCCCGCCCTCAAATCAAATCCTTTTCTCCTTCAGGGATTACTGGTATTTATTCAACTACCCTTGCATTCCTTCTTCAAAGTAATTACTGTGCTTCTCTATACTTGAGGTAGAGTGAAACCCAATCAAGTCTTGGATAACTTGAGAAACAGTCTATATCCAATACTATCACATTATGTCAAACATCAGCTCTATTGTACCACTGGAGCAAGTGTCCTGAACAAACCATGCTTCCAATACTTCAAATGTGAAAAGTGGAATTTTTCCAGGGGAGATTTTTCCCAGGTGAAAACCCAAATAAATCAGATTTAATCTGAAACTCATGAGGAAAAAAAAACAACCAGAAAAATTCCCAATAAGGATTTCCCTGAATTCAGTCTGGATGCTATTCCATCCATGAAATGACTGAAAATGATCATGAATGTCCATTGTGAGTCTGAGCGGTTAACCAATTTAAAATCATCCATCCATCCATCTCATAAAACCAAGGTAAAAGCCAATCTGCCACAATTAATCTCATTGGCCCCAACTAATAATCTGACCTCCATTTCCCAGGAAGACATCTAAATCTTCAAGGGTTGTAGATGCCTTTTCTTTCATTTGTTTGACTATAGATGTTTTACTTATATTTGCCTTGTACTATATTTTTAATTTTTTTCATATAAATCTGTATGGAGTCCAGCCACTCAGTTTAGAAATCATGGCATATAGCTTGGTGCATTTGGAAAATCCTGTGAATTAAGGTATATTTCAGACCTTCATAGGCCTGAAATACATACATACATATATACACTTTGCTATAACATTTTATGCTTTGTATTATGAGTTGTATTAGAGTTACAGGATCTGACTAATTTAACACGTTTCATGTCACTCTCTTCCAAAAAGAGTAAATGCTAAAATTAGAATGGAAATTATCACATTTATCACAAATGAAAACATCAATTATTAGTCTGAAGTTATTAATACATGCTGGGATATTTATACTTTTGCAGGCTATATTTGCAAATACTGTAGCCTTCTACAAGGTATTGATATATCCCTGTCCATAGAAATGTAGGTTATTCCAAATAATCTATGAGATTATTTTGAGTAATGAAAATTCAGGAAACACAAAACTTTGGATAACATTACCTCTGGTTTGTCCTTCTATTTTTTATTTTATTTTTGTTGCTTTTTAAGATGTAGTTACCATTTTGCCCTAAAAGATGCATATCAAGCAGGAAAAAGAATTACCCTGCATCTTAATTTTCTTTTAGCTAGAAATTAATT